>NW_022900948.1:27337908-27354166 GCF_012274545.1 Fukomys damarensis | reverse complement strand
ATATATATTTTAGACATAAAGAAAGAAGTCATATCACTTGTATAAAACTGGATGGATTTTGAGATAATATTGTTAAATGGAACGAGTCATATATTTATTAAAAATCACATGGTTCCTCTTATATGATAAATGTAATATATAAATTAATTAAAGGGTAAAATAAAGGAGAGGTGGTAAGAAAAGAGGAAGCAAACTTCTTGCAGAAGGGGAAGGGGTCAGAACAAGGGAGGGGGCAGGAGTAGAGGTTAAAGGATTACAAAATGATGGTGAAATTGTACGTAAATAATTATATGTAATTTTCCTAATTACTTTATTTATAATTATATATACCAATCCCCCAAACAAATGTAAGTGTTCTATATCACAAACATACCTTAATTTAAAAAGAAGAGTTCTGTATATGGCTCAGGAGAACAGCTTTGGTCTGTCACCCTAGGACAACGGTTCTCCCCTATGACTGCCTATCGGAGTAACTTGGAGAATTTAAAAACTAAATAAAACAAAACACTCAGACAGATCCTTACTTAATTGACCTGGGATGTTTTCTGGGCCCTGACATTTTTGAAGGGTACCACAGGTGAATTTAGGATGTATCCAGGGTTGAAACTTTTGTTCTTGGGGCCAGAGTACAAATGTGTGGTTCATAGAGTAGGTAGATGACTTACCTGAACTCTTGTCTAGGTCTTGGTAAAATTCTTTTTCCTTCGGCATCTTTTTTTGATGATTCATCGTTAGTGTCTGTCTTGAAAGCACATGAACACATGGAAAAAATCATGCTGCTTTACTGCCGCCCCGCTGAGGACATTGGCTTGGAAAGTACTGATAGCTAGACAATCCCATGCTCCAGATGTGTTGGAGAAGGATGCGGAAAAGATCGGAAGAAGGTGAAGAGATTTATGAGAAAGAAGGCCGTGAAATGTACTAATTTGTCTGGTACATGAGGAAAGCCTGTGCACAGCTGAATTTTGTGGACTCAGAAAATCAAGGTCTAGGAAAGAATTTAAAGTAGGATTAAGGTTTTAAATGGCCAAGAGTAGCCTAAAGTACAGATATTAAGCTTTAAAAAAAAGACCTGGAAATTGTTACCACTGCTAATTTTCCTTTAGGGAGACAAAATGTGGTTAATTCCATAATCTGTGTGGGGTAGGTGAGCAGCACGGAGGATGAGTCTGGTCTTTGGGATTTAGGAGACATCGTGTTACAACACAAAACTGGACAGGTGCTGTATTCTGAGGCATGGGCACAGACTGACTGGCATCTTTCCAAAGCTGAAAAGATGACAATGTTGGCTTTTTACATGCTTTGGGGTTTAGTTTACTCAGCATTTTCCTTCCGGATCTCTGTGTAAGAGTCAGCCTCAGACTTGGGACAGGGCTGGGGAAACTGCAAGTACAGCGCTGTTCACTTGTGTTTTCAGATTTTTCTATACTGTCACAGTGTTTTCAGCATTGGCTTCTGTGGTATTTATGTATACCCTGATCTGTGGAAAACACACAGTAGACTCCAAGATCATGAAACTCAACTTTAACCCCCAATTCTTTAATAGACACAAAGGGATAAGGTCAAAACAAAACATAACCCTCACTGTTGAATTTCCAAATTGGCTTCACTCTTGTTTGCTCTTGCTTGTCCCCAAACAACTAAGTCTCTAAAGAAGAATAAATAAAGTAAAATAGAAAATAAATATGACTAACATTAATGAGGGCCTTTTGGCCTCTGCTTTTCCCAGTTGACCAGCTCTTGGGCCTCTCTGATTGGTCCTCTGGAAGAGACATAAGAAAGTAGTGGATGTGTAAATACTGAATAGTTTCTCTGGTGTGAATAAACTGTAATAATACATAAGATCCTAATAAGATTACTGACATTGAGAAATGGGAAGAAAGGGGCTAAAGGTGTAGGGAAGGTGGGATGAGTAGGGGAAGGGTAAAAAGGGAAAAGAAAAAAATGTGAGATAATGAAAAGATGGAAATAAAGTGTTTGTAGATGGGGAGGGAAGGAGGGGGTGAAGGGAGGGCAGGGACAAGGGGAAAAAATGAGAACCAAGACCCGTCATGTAGAGGTACAAGATCCCAACGATGAATGTAACTGTACTGTATCCCTAAAAGGTACCAATAAACTCAATTAAAGCTGAAAAAAAAAGTAATGGCATTTACAAAGCAGCTTCTCTGAATCTATCCAAACCATTTTCACTTTCCATTCTCAAGGAGCAGGGAAGGGGAGGGAAGAGAGTTGTAGTAAGTCTGATTCTTACCAGTATAGCACAATTCATTAGAATGGGTACTGGGAGGCTGATCTCAATCCTTACTGTGTGATTCTCTCTTGCTAGGTAAAGTCACCCAGCATTGGGAAAAATGTATATATTTCACAAGGTAGAATACACATGCTTTGAATTTATTTCATAATTTTGCAAATGAATACAGAATTTCATCAATAGTTCATCATCCACTGTGTGGCATGATATAAAGAAAGAATTTCGACAAGTTGGGTACCCTAAAGGAAAGAGGAAGGGCCCTTTCATGGTATCAGCCCCTCAGGAATGAGAGCCAGGCCCCTGGAGGCTTTCTCTTATGTTCCATCCTAAGAAAGCAGTTCACGCTCTAGAAAATCAGAGATGAGACACCTAGGAGTCCCTAACACTGTGAAAGCACTAAAGCCTTCGCAGTAGTTTTGGGAGAGGAAAGGGTCTGCTGAAGAAAGGATCCAGACTCTCTCAGTACCTGAATGTCTTCTCCTCTGGCTGGGAGTTGCCTGATTTATGTTTGTGTTTCTTTGTCTTTGTATTTATTTTTGTAATGTGTTTTTCTGTGGGTATTGCAGTGAAAAATGGTTAAAGGGTACATGGTTTAAACATCTTAGGCTGATTTTTAATGTGCCATTGTAAACCTGCTGCATATCATTTGATGTTTCTTTCTGATTGACACTGATTGCAATGTTTTAAATGGGAAATAATGTGCTCTCTATGTATATATGCACACAGAGTATGATATATATGCAAGTGGAGGAGGACAACATATGAAATCTTAACTTTGAGAAGACTAATTTGCAAAGTAGATTATAAAAGCAAATTCTAATTTTTCTCCTCAGGACACCCCTTTCCTGTCCAGGGAAAACAAAGTTGCTACCTGGTAAGTTTAGAAGTTCCTCTCCCTCTGCAAGAGATAGAGATTTGGTGATCAGGAAATACAAATTATTTTTCTGACGTCTCTTTTTCTGAGACAGGACCAATGAATTGGATGGGAAGTGAGTAGTAGGTAGGACTGGTAGAGCAGCATCCAGATCTTAAAAGATAAATGATGGGCTGGGGATGTAGCTCAGCAGCACAGCACCTGCCTGATAAATGCAAAGACCTGAGTTTGATTCCCCACGCCCGGGGTGGGGGGCAAATGAATTAAGATATGAGTAGATGACACCTTGCCTTTACTATCTAGATTTTGAACAGGATGCAGCCCCATCACAGGGTCACATATCATTAGGAGACACTTAGTGGCACAGGAGGCTCAAGAGTGCAGTGAGAAGAAAGACACTGGACGGCTAGGGCTAGGGTGAGATGAAGGATCCCAGCTCACAAAGGTGAAAGATCAGATCCCATCATTAATTAAAATTTTGATAATTTTGCAATGATTTGCTTACAGTTTTTTCACTTCTAAAATGTATCTTGAAACACCATGTATCTTGACTCTCCTAGGTTTTTGGCACTAATCACTTATTCCAGTCCAGTTCCATCAGCTCCCAGGAACGAGCATGTAGAAGACACTGAATCAGAGGCTTTACCAGGGATTGCATGAGTGAGCAACCAACTCTTCCAGTTGAAGCCTGGATGATAGACATCCAAGCCAGGGACTGGACGTAGGACAAGACTCATCCTCAAAGGGATTTCATTTTTTAAAAAGCACTTAAGCAGTGAGGTGCCAGACTTATATAATATTCCATAATATACTAGGTTGGGAAGCACAATAGAAAAACAACAAGGACCCTCCCCAAAGGAGAATTTGAAGGACAAAGGGTAAGGACATCCTTCTGCCTCCTAAAAGCAGAAATAATTCAGGATATTTTATCCCTGCTTCTCACTATGTAGGACAGAGGTCACACTGGACAAAGAAGGAAAAAAAGCCTACATGACAGTTATTATTCAGTCTATTGTTTAAAAAATAATTCTGAATTTAGCAAGAAAGAAGTGAATTAAGTTATAATTTTGAAAATCAGCAGAAGTGAGTGGGTGTTGAGAGTCAAGAAAAAGCATACTAAACTATAAAGTTGTAAGTTACCAGTACACTGTTTGTTTCAGACATGTTTTAATGAGGATACTTTCAGTTGCAGGCAACAACAGCAAAATACCTAACAAAGTCTTGAAACAATAAAGACATGGAATATTCTCAGAAGGAAGTCATAAGTTAATGTCTCAGAGATGGCTCTGTGACCTTCTAGTGTAGTTTTAGGACTTCATTCTGAGCTTTTTTCTCAAGGCTTATTGTGTTCCCACAGAACTCCTGAAAGGGTAGCACCCAGGTGGGTGTAGATTAAGAGAAAGGTCTCACTGAACTCTGTCTCTCTTTCTACAGAAGGAAAGAATTCCTCCCTATAAGCATTTACATTGACTTCCACTTTTGCCTCTTTTGTCAAACTGGATCGCCTAACCATGTGCTGCAAGTTGAGTTTCTCAGAAGAAAATAAAATTCTTGCCTTTTTAGCCTCTGTAATAGTTGTAAAAAGCTATCAAGAGTAAAGCAGATGGGAGTAATTGTTGGGGAGCCAAGTACAAGTATGTGTTTGTCACACACCTAAGTTAACGATTACATAATGTGTCTGTTTCATATATTCACAGAGAGAAAGACAGAGGAGAAAATGAGATAATGAAAACAACCCACAAAATCTCCATATGTGCAGTGATAACCATTATTCAGCTCACAAGCTTATGGATCAGCTGGGCCTTGGTGATCGGGTTCAACTTATCTCTCTCAGTTGGGGCCTGTGTGCACCCATCTGATAACTATCCTGCATTGTAGACTAGACTCTGCACATCTCTCTCTTCTGCCTGTTGGGACCAATATGCTAAAGCGGGCCTTTTTTCTTACAGCAAAGAAACAGAGGATCAGTACAAAGCTATTGTGCAAATACATTTCAGGCCCAAACTTGTGTCATTCTATGAGCATCTTGTTTGTTAAAACAAGTCACAATACTGAGCCCAGACTCAAGGGTGATGAAGCACTCATTCCATGGTAGTGAAGACTAATGTATCCCACAAAAGCAAGAGAGAGGAGGGAAAGGAAGCAAACAAACAAGAACAGAAAATCTAGAATAAGATGGCTGGAAGCTAATGTGGGTTATAACAGTTTATGCAAATACATGGATAGTCACCCAGTGCATCTAAAAAAAAGAGACCAAAAATAATTTTTAAAAAATAATAAGAAAATAATATAAGGCAAATTCAAAATAATGATGATGATGTTGATAAAATTAAGGCACTATTCAGAACTAGGTAAATTCAATGTAAATACATTAAATGAATAAAACAGCCCTATACTCAAGGCTATAATGTTACATTGTTAATGAATATTTATTCACAGCAATTGAGTAGTTTTTAATGAACATTTATGCATACAATTCAAAATACTATAAAAATATAAAGCAAATTCTCAAAATACAAACATAAATTGTTAAAACTGACCTTCAGGTTTTAATATATTCTCAATCTCACATAGATAGAATACGTGATAGGAATACAGAGCACTTGAATAATGTATATAATAAAATTGATTTATAAGATAGGGGAATTTTTATCTTACAATGAAAAATACTTATTTTTTGTCAAAATCTAACAGCCCACTTTACTTTGTCATATATTAGGTCATGATAAATCTCAATAAGCACACAAGATATACAGACATGTTCTTTAACTCCAATGAGGTAAGGTCAAAAATTAATTAAAAGTTTCTTACAAAACACACAAACACTTGGAGTTAAAATAACAGCATAAAAATAAAGCAAACCAACACTTCAGAAAATTCCAGGCCAAAGAAGAAAATAAAACTCCAACTGAAGATTATTTAGTCAATAATAATGATACTGCACATGAGATTTAGCTAAAGTTATACTTGAAGCCAGTTACACAGCTGAACTGAAAATCAAGGTGTGGTGAAGTAATTTGTCTCATGCAATTGGGAGCAGAGACTAATCCACCCCACAAAGAAAAAGTGGAGGAGGAAAAAAGGTTGCTTTAGAAAAAAGCAAGTCACAGTGGCTTATTTGTCTCTTTACTTGCTTTTCTTTTCTAAGTGAAAAACTCTATCTGTGAAACTATTAGAAAACAGTAAATGGAAAGAAATGAACGAAAGATTCAAGTCAAGGAAATACAAAGAAATTGTTCAGGATAAATGCCAAAATTAATGTATCAGAAAAACATGTCCACCAGTTGCTTCTCTAAAAAGTATAACACAATGGAATAAAATGTTCACAAATGTAGTCAATGGAGAAAATGAAAATTACTAATATAAAGTATTAAATAGAAATGAAATAATGTGGTAGACATGGAAGAAAATATAATAATTAAAAACATATGTTCTAAATGTTTATGTAAATAAATTTTAAAATGTATTAATTTAAATTAAGAACAATGTCTTTTAAAAATATAAACTGTTGAAACTTTCTTAAGAATTCTAAAACTTAGGGCTTGGGATATAGCTCAGTGGTACAGTACATGCTTGTCTGACCTGCATGTTGCAATGGTTCAATATGCAACATGACAGATTTTTTTTAAAGGGCCAAAACTCTAAATGAAAAGAAAGCCTTAGAGGGAGCCATTCAGGAAATTTAATTATTATTCAAAATATAAAGTAATATTCCTAGTCCTGAATAAAATGGAGTATGTTCAACTCTACCCAGTTAGTCCCACAGAAAATAACTATAAAATCAGCACAGAGCTCTTAGCGCTGCCATTTGACCATAATGCAAGGTTAACATAATCAAGTGGTTTGAAGGAGATCAGAATCTAATGTCCCATCCATGAGTTTACCATATTTAGTCCCCTTAGGATCCTCTGGGGTAAATTCAATAAAGCCTGAAACCCAAAAGCAGGCATTGGTACAGACAGAGGGCCTGAAGAAGCTGTGGAATTCTAGCTTGGAAAGTCACAGAAGAACATTCCTTTTGTTTGTTTCTTTGTTTTCTCACTCTCCACCCCTAGGCAATCCCTTGACAAAGGTAGCCGAGGATCCACAGGAGCCGAAACTGGAAGATATTCCTTCTCTTATTGGTGGCATTGTAAATCCAGGAAGATGAGGCAAAATATTCTTTCCCTCCAGCCTTTTGGCCTGGATGTGAGCATAGTCACAGAAATGTGCAGGAAAGGAGGATAACTCAGTTCCCAGGTTGGGGAGCAGAAAAAAAGAAAAGAAAAACCAGAGTCCCAGAAAATAAGAAGTACTGGTGGAAATCTAGGTAGAAAGGGACTTGGAAACTCCTGGTCTCACTCTTAAGCTGCTTATGCATGGATCTGATCTTAATTTGCTAATGAACTCTCTGTAGAACTTCTGTGACAGAGGGGAAAATCTAATTGCACTGCAAAAATCTGAAATTTGAAATCTGAACATTGGCCACCGGGGCCAATACACACAGAATTCTGGTTGGATCTTGTGTCTTGAGTCTCCCCAGGTTACCTACCAAATAAAATAAAAAATCAACACTTTGTATAAGATTTAAAGAAGATCCAGAATCCAATAATACTGCTCAAAATATTAAAGATACAATTCAAAACTACTCATCATACCAAAAGCAAAAAAGCAACAAAACAGGCAAACCAAAAAGCGCAACTTTCATGGGAAAAGACAATCCTTGATAACATATTGGAATCACAAACTTTAAACAGCTGTTACATAAAGCTGTAAAGCGCAATCACAAGCACCCTCAAAACAGATGGAAAAACAGAAAGTTTTATCAAAGAAATAGTGAAAACTTTGAAACTGAAAAATACAATAACTGAAATTAAAAACGTACTAAATGAGTTGAACAGTAGGTTTGAGTTAACAGAGAATAGGAGGGTACTATCAGCAAAAACATCTTTCAGGAATTCAAGTGAAATATTCTTTAAGATTAGAGGAAAGGAAGAGTTGCTGCCAGCACATCTGTTCCATAAGAATTCACGAAAGAAATTCGTCATGAAGAGAGAAAGAGAAATTTGGAACTTTATAATATAAGAAAGGGTAATTAATATTCAACATCACTAGCTGTGTGGGGGATGAAAATTGAAACCATAATGACATTCTATTGCACATTTATTCAGACTGTGGTATGTGTGCATGTGTTTCATAATTATGTATATGCATATATGCATATGCATACACACATGCGCGCGTGTGCACACACACACACCATAGTACAACTCACTGAACGGAATGCAGAGCAACCCAAATTCTCATACATTGCTATTGTGGAAGAGAAAAGATGCCTGGACTGCTCTGGAAAACATTTTGGCAGCTTCTTATAATGAAAAGGTGCTTTTGCCATATGATCTAGAAATTCTATCTCTAGGTATTTACCCTGAGTAAATAAAAATTTAAATTCATACAAATGTCTGTCCACAAACTTAAATCTGATTTACTATGCTGAGTGGAAAAAAAGCCACTCTGCAAAAAGTACATATGGATAGGGCCGGGGATTTAGCTCAGTGGTTCCACTGCCTACTTGACAAGTGTTAGGCCCCAAGTTCAATTCCTGGTACCAAAAAACAAAAAACAAAAAAATGTATGATATGATTCCATTTATATGTAATTCTTAAAAAGACAAAACTACGATACAGGACAAATCAGCAGTTGGGCGAAGGTGGTATATATAGGCCGGTTTGTGGAGCAATGGAGCTGTTCTGCATACTTACTGTGGTTGTGGTTACATGAAACTCTGAATATACTTGAATTCATAAAACTATACACAAAATAAGTCAATTTTACTGTATGATGATTTTTTAAATAAAAATTTTAAAGTAACTCTAGGTACTCATCCAAAAGGCAGTAGAGGTGCTCGAGTCCTTCAGTAGGAATTACATTTTCTGATTCCTTCATACTTCACATACTTATGAGATAAGAAAAAGAGGAAAAAAACCAAAGGATATGACTTTTCTATGCTACTGCTACTACTGTTGTTATAATTATTAATTTATTTATTTTTATCAGAACACCCTCTAGGGTAGTGGATAAGATCACAAATAAAGGTTGATTCAATCTTTGACCTCGGACGTAGTGTCTAGAAATATGTAGTACTGTTTATGTGGTACTTATAGACTGAAAATGATGAAAGATGGTACCTGTAAGGAGACCCAAGGACTGATCCTGTCAGACAATCTACAAGGTCTTTCAAATTCATGTTCGTCTAGAGGAGATATCACCTCCCATAGTACCTTGGGAAAGCTAGTTCACAAAGGCGAAGAGACAAGCAGTGTTTGGGGGAAACTTCTTGGCAGCTCAAAGAAAGTGGGCTCACTGAGCATCTCAGGTACTGTGAGGCACAGTACTATATAAAAGTTCTCAACATTTGTGCCTTTCAGATGCAAGTCTGCAAAATTTAGCCAAAAATAATCCACACTGTATAGAAATGTGTTCCTGATACTTGGATCTCCTAGATAAAAATAACTAATTTCTTGAAGACAGTGTCTGTGTAGAGGTCAAGCTACTTTCTGCATGAAGGGGAAGCAAATAAATAGTACATGTGACATTAGGTCTGAAAACCATCAAGATAACCCACACTGGAATTCAGCCACCTTCACACAAGGCAAAGGAGATGGCCAGGTGTATCCTGTGGAAAGTACTTGCCTTGGAACCATTTTTTTTTAAGAGCTAGTCTGACTCTGGCAATATGTATCTTGCCATGTAAAGTGGCTAATTAATGCCCACATTTGGCAGACTAGGAGAAGGATACCAGGAATGGTTCCAATGGGCTAATATGCCACTGTATTCGGCTAGAATACTGAGGGATGGGCTGGACAATAATTTCCAAATCCAGACTAGTCGACATGGTTGTGGACAGTAGATTCCTTACTGGTCAGATCCAAATCCCTTTATTGCTTCCTCTGGGGTTTGTCAAAATCTCCACTTTATTCAATGGAGATCAAAGACCAAATTATCTGAGTAGTGCATCATTAGACAAAAATACAAGGCATGATGAAAATAATATCCATATGTACCACCTGTGTTGCACACCTGCATTGCTAACAAGGAAAAACATATTGGGACATGTCATGTAATGAAATGAAATTGTGTATTTCTCCACCTATAAAATGCAGTTTATTTCTTCATCTGTAAAACATCGTGTAGGGTCGGAGATTTAGCTCAGTGGTTCTGCCACTTGCCTTGTAAGTGCAAAGACCTGAGTTCGATCCCTGGTACCAAAATTTTAAAAAAATAGTTATTTAAAGGGATAACCATCATATTCATTTAAGAGGCTACTTGTCAAGATAAAATGAGATACAGCATATAAAATGATGGATATTTTAAAATATTTTATGTGCCTACACTCATATTTAAAACATTTTATTTATTATTTATTTATTTTTGTTTGTTTGTTTGTTTGTTTACAATCTGGGATTTGCCACCATAAATGCCATCTTAATTCCACTTATAAAAAACACCTGGAGTGGTATATTTTCCAAAGCTCAGTATGTCTTTGTTACATTCATAGCAAAAGGATATTTTTATAAAATATAGTCACAAGGTGGCATCTTCCTATCACCACTGCTGACTGCTGTGATTCCCCAGCACTATTATAGATTTAGAAACTAAACTGAACACATTCCCAGCAAGCAGGGAAACTGAAAATGTTCCTGCCTCTTCTCCCATTGCCGGACTGAATTCTTGCTGTCCCACATGGATCTCTGGTAAAAATCTGCTTCCTTCCTCAGTTCCCCTTCCAAGTTTCCCCAAATACAAGTGCATTTTTTTAGTGACTGCTTTAAGTAGAAAGATAATCGAGTGAAGGGTGGGTAAAGGTGGCATATTCAACTCTGGCACAGGCCCCAGTGGACAGCCAGGGATCGAGACTGTTTCTATGGATCCAACCCTGTGAATGAACCAGGAGACAGGTGAGAAGTCTGACGCGTACTTCATTCTCTGCTCACCCTACCCATTCCCTACGAAAGTCCATGTGATGAGATGAAGTCAGGGCCGCTGTTCTCAGTTCAACTCCACACTGTCATTTTGTTTACGTTATTTATCAATCAGTGTTGAGCAAAGTGAATTTTTCTTATTTCCTCTGTGTGGGTACTGGGATGTAGCCCAGGATTACCAATCTCAGCACTACTGACACGTTGGTTCTCTCTGGTAAGCACTGCCTAGTGCGCTACAGTGGTTTCTATATACTGGATGCCAGTAGCCCTTCCTCGCCCAACCTCAAATGTCTCCAGACATTGCTCAATGTTCCCAAGGTAGGGGCACAAATCAGCTCCTCTTGTTGCGAACCATGACTTCAGATTGGACTATAAGATTACAGAGTGCTGGTGCGTGCTGACAAGGTTGGAGCTGCAATCTTAATAGTGTTCAGGTAAGATATCTCTGCCTCTGGTATTTGTCCCTTTTCTTTTAACCTGAGGAAATTTGGCATAATCCTCATTGATCAGCCCACTGGAAATATACAGTACCAGAGTATGTTGGGTTTATGTTGTCACCTCAGGATGTGTGTCAGAATAATCTAGGAGATTTCAATGTGCCTAGGGCTATGGAAGATATCTCAGAATAGTATTAATATCATCATTTGAAATATAAGGTATTTACTGAAACAGTTAATGAAAGTAACTTAATGTGACTATGAAGAGATACATGTATTACCACATGACACATTGTATTTTAAAACATATTCTGGTAACTGTACTTTGACATAATTGGTGTTTTATGCCAAGAAAGACAAGATTCCAAGACAGACTGGGATTTTTTAAAAAATAGAAAAATGAATTTAATCTAACTCCCTCTACTGCTCAATTATAAACTTTTCCTAAAATTGAACACTATGTACTACATCATTAACCAAGGTCATGTGGAGCTATAGCAGGCATCGGGTGAAGTTACTATCCCAAATTGAAGACCAAGAAATCCTTGCAGAAACTGATTTATGCCTTTCTTTTGGATCCTCCTAAATTTCAGGATGGCCTAAACATCCCAGGGTTTTGTCTCTATTTTGATTTTACATTCAACTCTCTTCTCATTTTTATGTTACTTAATAGAGCAATCATTTATGCTTTTCACCTGCCACAGGCTGATCATACCCTCAGCTACCTTTTAGGAGATAAGAAAGAAACAGAGAAAAGTTACCAGATATAGAGGGGAAAGGGTAACTGGGAGAAGATCTGCCTCCCCAATAAAACTCCATTGCCCTGCTGTTATTAGTCAGTGAGAAGCACAGGGAGGTAGGGGCGTAGCATATATTTCATGGAACAGCAAGTATAGAAAATGAGTGGATAAGGGTTAAATTAATGGAGAACTAGATCTTCTTCTACCCCCAAGTGCCTGTATATCACATGTCTCAGAAATGCCAGGTTATCGCATTCTGTCCATAACCACAGGGCATGTGGCCTCCTGCATACTTCCCTGTTCCCGGGGCAAGATAACACCCACCTCGAGACTGAATTCTGAGTTGCACAGCCTAGTCCCCAACATTCATCAAATATTTTTACCTTTATGCTGTAAAAACATGTTAGGCTTATCCCTCCTTGCTCTCTTTGAAGTTAGACCTGGCTACGTGATTTGCTTTGAATTTATTGTTGGAGCAGAAATGATGTGTATTAATTTGGGGAGACATCTTTAAGAGCCAACATACAATTCATTATGTTCTCTTTTCTCTTCCTTTTCATTCATGAATGCATTGCTTGAGAGCATAGACTCCATAGCAACAAATTTGAGAATACTAGTCAGTATTAAGCTCAGCTGGATGCGACAGGAACAGAGTAAAGGGGATAGCTAGGTGATCTTGGATAATTATGACGGTTCTACTTGAAGAGGTCTAGAGGGACCTAGGCTTCATCCATTCCTAAATTGTGACCATCATTCTTCCGGCCCATAATTTCTGCCACCATATTTGTGTGTTAGGTAGAAAGACGGAGCAAAGAATGAAAGGAAGAGACAACAAATAAAAACCAGTAGCTGTCTTTTAAAGTTTTCTGGAAGCTGCCACACAAAACTAGTCTGGAATCTAGTTATGTGATGATATCCAGCTGCAGAAGATACCGGGAAATGTAGTCTTTAGGCACCTTTACACCCAGCTGAAACTCGAGAGTTCTGTTGCTTTTCAAGAAGGGGAGAATAATGGGGGTTTGAGCAATTAGGAATCGCTGCCACAGGGAACCCATGTCCTAGGTTAGGACAGTTATAATGATCTGTCCTCAAAATCACAATGGTGGATTAAGAGATGGGCATGTGATCCACGCTTTCTTCAACGCAGTCTTTCTTTTGTGGTGGTGGTTTTGCTAATGTGTTTAGACTTGAGATAGGGGGGAAGAGTCTTCCTTTTTCTGGTCATAAATGTGAAGGAGTTAGATCTTTTACAAATGGGAAAGGGACCAAAAAATAGAGTTGGAGAGGTACGGGAAGAGAAAGTCAAAAGAATTAAGATATGTTATATACACGTGCCAACTCCCCAGGATGAAGGTAACCGTTCTATACCTCAAATTTGTCTTAATAAAAAAAAAATTAAGAAAAGACTAAATGTAGATGCAAAAAGAGGTGGAAGTGAGAGAAGTTCTGAAAATCTAAGTAGTTCTTTATTTCCTTTTCCAGGGCTTTTTTAGACCAGCTCTACCACCCTGGCCTTTCTACAGTTTAGTTGCCTGAGCATAGAAATCCTTGTTTGTTTAAATGAGCAGAAGTTGGATGCCTACCACTTGCAACCAAATGTTCCTAAGGAAATTGTCAACCTCTCTGGGTTGTTGTGGGAAACACATGAGATGGTATACATAGCAGTTGCTGTGGTGCCTCACACGTAAAGGTCCTGAAATGCTAGCTCTTAATGATGTGTTTTAAATCACACAGAATAGATGAATTTTGGAAAATGTTCCTTTTTCAAGAAAGCCCCAGCTCAAAGGAGATCATAGTCATTCCCAGGAAGCTTTACCTCTTCTTCTTGCTTCCTCTTCTCCATCTTGCTACTATCCTCCTGTTTTGTAATTATTTGCAAAATTTGTTATACTTTGAATTTCTGGAGAAATGGAAGGGAGTCTGGTTCCCCTTTCAATCCTCAGTATCTAACATGCTAGTGTATGGTAAATAGACAATAAATATCATCCAAAAATAAGAAAGGTGGTGATAATAACAACCAGCAGTTTTTGACTACGTGCTTTGTTTTAAGTGGACCCTCGAGTTACAACCAACCTGACATATAAAGAACTTGGGATATGACTGGAATTTTAGTTTTACTTTTGATCAAAGTCATGAATGCAGGCCACTTTCACATGGTCTGAGATACAGATTTAACCTTGAAGAGTTCTAGAAGGAACATTACAACATCCTTTTCTGTATGGGTTAAATTGAGAAATCCTGGGCCTATATCTCTCTAAAGACACCGAGATCTGTATGTACTTACGAGAGAGACCCTGAAGGCTGTGTAGAGGAGCCCGAGGCTTCAGTTGACCGACTTGTTTCAATAGGTCCTCGGGAATGAATTGAGTCCAGAAGTCAAGGGGACCACTGTATTTCAGCAAATATACATGGAATCAAATCATTCACAATTAGAGACAGAAGAAACCTGGAGGTCATTGAATTCCATCATGAAATAGATGTAAAAATGAAACCAGAAATTCCAGTAGTTTACATAACTGCAAGGGCAAATCTACCTAGGGCTCCTGACTCCTAGCTGGACTCTTTCAGCTAAGGGCCTCACCTCTCGTGCAGAGCATGTGCCCTCCTTACACTCGCACCCCTTAGGGATCTTGCTTTGGAAACACTACCCCCAGGAGCAGCCTGTGAGTCCAAGTGGATATGTGCCAGTCACCATCCAAAGCCAAATGCATCTCACCTATTGAAATAGATCAAGGAGGGCCGGGGATTTAGCTCAGCAATTCAGTGGCCTGCCTTGCAAGCTCAAGGACCTGAGTTCAATCCCCAGTACCAAAAATAAAAAAAAAAAAAGAAAAGAAAAAAGAAAAAGAAAAAGAAAAAGAAAAAAAGAAATAGATTAAGGAAAAAAATGGATTGGGGAAAGGGATCCTGACCCAGACTTCAAAATTTATCATAAACGTCACACTCTTGGAAAAGGCTTTCCTGGCCTTGGCCAAGGTCAAATTTACCCAAGCCCCCACTTTATGGCACTTAGCAGGATCAGTCGCAATTGTACATATTTCTTGCCTGAATGTCCAGTCGATGGTCACATCACTTGTTACCTTACAAGTCTCTTGATTCGTATCAACTTCTGTTCCTACTCATGCTCTCAGTGCCTAGCATAGATCCCTGCACATACAATATTGTGAGCTCCAAAACATGTTAAGTCAAGGAAAGAATAAACAGTTGAATAAATAAATGCACAAATGAAGCAGCAGGACAACTCCTCCCTACAGAATGGGTAAATGTAACCCCGAGTGGTGTCATCGAGGTGACCCTTCAAAGTCTGCACACTCTCCCCGAAATCTCCAGCAGGAAGGTCACCCAGACACTTCTTCGGTGAGAGCTGTGGGGCCTGAACGGGTGGAAAAGAAACACAAAAGGTGAGCAAGCAGTTTTCAAAGGATGCTTTCAACTCCCTGGCCAGTACTTATGCGTTTTCTTCTACAAAGTGTTTCCAATTACTGTGGCACTCTCGGTATCTGGATCCATCTCCAGCGAATTCCTCTGCAGCTCCTGCCAGACATATGGGATCAATCAGGGCTCCGGCGCTGGTGAGCTTGCTGCGGGAATGTTGACAGTCTGACAGACGCGGGGTTCTGGTGTCATGGAATCTCCGGAGTCTTTGGCTGTGTCCCGGGAGGAGAAGGAGAGGGGGAGGAGAGAGATAGAGGCAGAGATATAGGGGGAGAGAGCAGAGTGGAGCGGGAGAGACAGGAGGGCGAGAGGGAGAAGGAGGGGTGCGGGGGAGTTTTCTTGACTGCCCCCTTTCCTTCAAACATTTTATAGGCTTCAGAGAGAGAGGAGGAGGAGAGAGGGAAGGAAAAAAAGAGGAGAGCAGAGGGTTAGAGAGCGCTCCGTTCTCTCCGATCCCGAGCTGCCAAGGAGTCTGGACTGTGTCCCTGGTGTCAGATGAAACGGTTCTGAGGCTCGCGGCCGCTGCCCCGCGTCCCCCTCTGCGCGCCGGGCTGCTGCGT
>NW_022900948.1:27295029-27337563 GCF_012274545.1 Fukomys damarensis | reverse complement strand
CGGGGAGCAAAGTGGAGAGGCTGGGCCAGGCGTTCCGGCGACGCGTGCGGCGGCTGCGGGAGCTCAGCGAGCGCCTGGAGCTCGTCTTCCTGGTGGACGAGTCGTCCAGCGTGGGCCAAACCAACTTCCTCAGCGAACTCAGGTTCGTCCGTAAGCTGCTGTCCGACTTCCCCGTGGTGTCCACCGCCACGCGAGTGGCCATCGTGACCTTCGCGTCCAAGAGCAACGTGGTGCCGCGCGTTGACTACATCTCCTCCCGCCGTGCGCACCAGCACAAGTGCGCGCTGCTCAGCCGCGAGATCCCGGCCATCACCTACCGAGGCGGCGGCACCTACACCAAGGGCGCCTTCCAGCAAGCGGCGGTAAGGCTAGGCGCGCCCCCGGCCCTTCCCACTCTGACCCACTCTGTCTGCCCCTCTCCAGCCCCGGTGCAGGCTTGGGCAAGGCAGAGCCTGCCCAAGTCACGCGTCCCCACCCACGAAGTCATTCACTGCTACCTCCCATTGTTGTGGGGTCCAACGGAGGATAGATTTTTAAGGGGTCAGACTGGAGACAGGTCAGGCTTCTTAAGTACCATTTGGAAAGACCCTACTTGTATTTCACTCTTGCAGCAAAGGACCGAACCAAGGGAGCGTGGTTTTCAAAGTGTTTCTAGAGGTAGGACGTGGAGTGGCCTGAACGTGTCTCCAATTCTTTTTTTTTTAATGTTATTTTATACTTTCAATAGGACTTGCATGACCTTCATAACTTGCTCCAAACTCTTTAGAAATTTTTAGCATTTGGGAGAAGTCAATTTGGGATGAAAGACCTTTTTTTAAAAAAAAAAAGTAATAGTGGAAGATAATTTGGAAATACAGTATGTCTGATCCTTAATAGCAAATCAAGGTGGGAAAAAGAAAAGCACAACTCTATTACCTTTAAAGCACCACTGTTTACACACGATTAAAATTTGTTTAGTGTGCATATTCCTGCATACTCTTAGAGAAGGTGGCATCTTGCAGTTCTGTAGCCCACAGTTCTCAGTTATATCGTGACTGAAGTGTTTAAACCGGCTGCATCCTATGGCCTTGAATGCGAGTGCCATGGTTTATTTTGCCAACAGCCTCTTGTTGGACCAGTGGATTTTCCCCTTAACTAGTTTACAGGGGACACAAATGCCTATAGACTTCTCTGATTACTTCTTTAAGAAGTTTTTAATTTCTGAATTAAAAGTTATGGACATGTAACTTCTCGATATATATTGTCAACCTCTCTTTGGAGACCCGTATAATGCAGTGGGTTTGCTAAATGCAGAACAGTAGAACGTATCATTATTTGAATATTTTTTGCCAATTTGACATATATTAGCAAATGCATTTTTTTTTAATTTTTGAGGATGAACATTTACTTCTACATTTACTGGACATTTGCATTTTTTCTTTTGATAATTACATTGTCTTACTCTTTACCTTCTTGACCCTACAATCATCTCTCTTTTTTCTTGATGATTTGTAAAAACTCTTTATGTAGTAAGGCAGTAACTTCTTTTTTGTATGCAGTAAACTGTTTTTCAGTTCATTACATTTTACTCCTATTTATGGCAGTGTCATTAGATGGTGATTTGCATGTTTCTATGATCAAATCTATCAAATTTTGTTCTAAGATCCTATATTTGCTTATATTTTTAGAGTGGCTTTCTTATATTCTAAGTTGGAAAAACAGCTTTCCATTTAACAGTCTATTCCAGCTAGAACTTTTTTGGGAGGTATGGTATGACAGAGGTGTCTATTTTTTAAAATAGTTAATCAGTTGTCCTGATATAAATTATTTAATGGCCATTCACTTTTTTCCAATTTAACTGAATAATTCTTTTACCAGGTGCAAAATTTATATTGCTATTTTCTTTCCTACTGGCTTTATATTTTATCAAAGTACCTAGCTTATTTTAAAACATTGTCAAAATAATTTAACTCTTGTAACTTTACACCATACAGTATTTAAATATCTGGCAGTGCAAATTCTTCTCTTTCCTTCATTCTTATCTATTCTATTTTAGATCAACCTTACCCACCTATTACTATGTGAAATAGTGATTCATTTTCACATATCCCAAATGAAATCAGTAAGAACTTTTTTCAACATAAAAAACACTAAGGTAATCAAAGACTGTTACATTTTTATAATAGCTAATTCAAAAGTAGGTTACGGGTTGGGGATTTAGCTCAGCGGTTCGGTGGCCTGCCTTGCAAGCGCAGGGATCCAAGTTCAATCCCCGGTACCAAAAACAAAAAAACAAAAAACAAAGGTAGGTTACATCCATTTGTTCAAGTTCTTTTGATATTAATCAATAAAGCTGTAGATTTTTAGAAATTAAATCCAGCATATGTTTTTCAAACTTAGACCTAAATATATTCTATTCAATGTTGCCATTCATTAATGTCATCTTTTACATTATATTTTAAACAATTCCTGAAGTATCAAAACATTGTTGACTTTTTACGTGTTCTGCATCTTGATTTTTAATTTCAGAGTGGAGTCTTGCTATGTGGACTAGGTTGACCATAAGCCCCTGGGTTCAGGGATGCACCTGCCTCAGCCCACACATAGCTTGGATTACAGACATGTGCCGCTCACCCAGAACTCTGGATTCTTGTTGAAGTCACTTTGGTTCATTTTTTTATTTCCTTTTTTAGAATACCTTTTATTTTACTAGTAATTAATGTATATTGTGAAAAATTAAACATCAGAAAAAATTCCTATAAGTACACTGTATTTTGGTGCATACCTTTCTTCACTCTTAGCAATTGTTTAGGTATCAGGTATATTTTCATACATGCACGTATATCATGCATGAAGAGTATTTGTCCAGAAAGCAGTCAAATTGTGTTTAATCTTGTAACTTTCTACTCCACTATATTTTACAGTCTTCTCTCTATAATAAATACTATTCTCCTTTATCATTTTTTACAGTCACATGGTTTTTCACTGTAGAACATTTATCCATATCTCTAATCATTTCATTCATGTTAACTTTCAAAGTGGTGTTATTGCATCAAAGAGTTTGTACATGTTTAAGGCCACTTGTGCATTTGTCAAGTTGGTCTGTTAAAAATGGTGCTTCGCTGTGCAGTGCCTGTGTCAGTGCATAGGAAGCAGACGGATCAGCACAGGCTGGTATCGTTGAATGTGCCCACAACTTTGTATGTGGGAAACGGAGTCCAGTTTTAAAATGCACGTCCTTGAGTGAGGCTGAACATTTTTCTTTCCACATATTATGGCCATATGTATCTCATGTTTTTGAGTACCTACTAGAATACTTTGAGATTGCCAATTTTTCATCTGGAAGTGGTTCTTTTCTCTAACTGATTGTCAAAATCTTTTTAAATCTTAATGATAACAACCATCAGCTGTCAATTATTTGGCAAATATTCTTTTAGCCTCCCTTTTAGTTTTGTTGAGAGTGATAGCATCTATTATTTTACCAACTGTTGAATCTAGTTCTCGTTATTTTCTTTTCATTTTGTGTGCGTTTTTAAAGGCTTTTGCCTTTAAGAGATGAGATGACTACAGATAGATGTTGTTTACTGAAGCAGTTGTACCAGGCATAGTTCAGTATATCAGACTTATTCCCTAGCTTTGCCTCCACTCCAAGTACTCATGAAGCCCTCATGGCTGGCCTTATTCTTAACACAGTTCTCTGCCCCAATCCTCCAGTGAGAAACCCCATTGCATTAGGGGGAAGCTTGCCATAAGCGGCCCTTCCTTTGGTTGGCTAAACTCGCCTTTGGGGTTTCTGAGGATGTGGATCCAAAACAGTAAAAATACATTCTTGTTGCCTCAAGACCTGCTCTGTCTTCACTTTCCCATTTCCAAACACTACATCCTGTCTTGGAAAGCATAATGGTCAAGAAGATTCCCAATATCTTTATCAATCTGGATTTATTTGTAATCCAGCAGGCAGAGATTTTGCCAAAGTTTGTGTTAACTCAACTTTCTCTTAACTTTATTTTTCTTTTCTTGTTTTGGTTGAGTTAGGATAAGGTGCAGGAGAAGGTCAGCTGGACCCAGTCCCTTTCCAACCTGGAAACCTACTTCTCTTTAGTGTAGCCTTTCCAAGCTTCTGATGGACATTCTTAGGTATAAAAAAACATTTAGACAAAATTGGTCGACGGTATCCGATATTTAGAAAGCAGTTTGTATGTGATTTTTGCCTAGGGGCCAGACAGGTATGTTTATTAGTTAGCTTGAAAATGGTAAGTTGCCTCATTTAGATTCAGATATAAAAGGGGTATATCTCCTGTAGAAGTGAGAACATTCATCAGATTCCCATAGTGTGCAGAATAGCAACATTTGTTCTTAAAATTGGAAGTCAGGATGTTTTGGAGACTATTAATTATTTCACTAGAAAAATTAGGTTTGTGACCTTTTCTATTTGAAACCCTTTGCCTAGTCAACTTTACACACACACTTTCATAAGCACATAGACAAGCATATAAACATACGCATAATGTCTACCAGACAGCGTTCAGTTCCCCTCACAATTCAAACTCTTTAGTCCTCTTGAGGTGTAGAATTTTCTTTATTTTATTTGTGTGTGTGTGTCTGTGTGTGTGTGTGTGTGTGTAGAATTTTCTTTACCAACATGAAATTTGCTGTTGTTTCTCTAAACATATGATTGACTAAAACAAAAAATATGATGGCTTCTTTTCTAAATTCGGTGTCAGAGTTTTACAACTTGATGAGGACTATAAGGGGGGACACCCCCTACTAGCACACTTGATGTGAATGGATAAACTATATTTTAGATGCTACTCCCTGGCACTCATGGAAGAAGAGTGCAAGGGCTGAAGCAGTGAACTCAGAAGTTAGTACAGAGTTCCAGAGGCATGATCAATAATCCAAGGGAAGGATTAATTTTAAGGAATTAGCTTAATTATGTGAAAACTTTTTGCAAAATCCATGAAAAGCTCTTCAGCTTGTCCTTTCTGGTGAATGATTGTCTATAACAGCCTTTCTTCTTGGGTTTTCTCTCTTCCATGTATTTATAAACTGCCTTTACTACACTGCATGTTTTGGTTTGGACCCACTAAGATCATCAGCCTCTATGTATCCTAAGCATTTCACAGCACAAGAAAGTTAGACACTCTCATTCCCACTTTATTTTTTTTTAATTTTAGTTAAACAAACAGCATGATGCTTCCTTTGAAAAATATTCTGCTTTCCTCATTGTCCCAGAGTTTCAGAAATATGATCTGGAAGTGTGTTGTCTTACCGAAAACCCAAGGTTAAGGTGGCCAGGACACTGGGAATTGATGGGAGGAGGCTTTTCTAATTTCAAGGAGAGAACATCATCCATTGTATGCTCCTACTTGTACACAGTCACACCTTCCCTGGGACAGCACCCTCTTTCAGCCTGTAGGAAAAAAATTTCTGTTCCTGTTTTTCTAATCAAACCTGAGGATTTGTGGTTTGCCACTGGATTAAAACCCTGATAAAGAAAATTAGAAGCATTGTGTTTTCATTGACTAGACTAATAACCTTTGTGCATTTTCAGTGGTCCTTCTGATGGCTGCAGTACTGAAAGGATAAAGTTTGGGTTTTTCTGTCCTGTAGGAATATGTGGGGGTCAACCAACCTAAGGTATATTCAGCTGTTTTAAACTCAGCATGATTTTGATGGCAGGAATTGCTCACTGCTGAAGCTCATTTGTTTCTCTATATTGGAAAGATGTATTTCCCAGTGTACCTCGGAATGTATTCTCTTTGGTTCATAACTCTTAAACAATTTTCATATTGCCCATGAATTTATGTGAGAACTTCTTTTGTATTCCGCTCCAAACTATAGAAATATAGATTGAATGGAATGAATGAATGCAAACAGTTAGATACCAAACTAATATTTCCCGGGTCAAAAAAAAAAAAGTACCAAAATTCTTAATTTAAAAAGAATGAGCAAATAATTCTCAAGTGTCAAATTCCATTTTCTTCTTCATCTAGCACATGCGCATGTTTTATTTGTCAGTTTTTTAAAAGTCTCTGAATATAAGATGTTATGGTAAGTGATAAGGATGTATACCTACTGCAGTTGCAGAAGACACGTATTGGTTGCTAGTATTCTAGCATGCTTGGTAAATGCCCTAGCTGTGGATGCTTAGACACAGTGGCAGCAGACTCTGCTATGTCCTGCTCCCCAGACCACAGATTCCTACCTGGTGCAAGGGTAGGGAAATTTTCCACCAATGACCTGGTGGTACAAATACATTCAGAAGGAATTTCTCTTACAGAGACAATGAAGGAGAATTATTAAATCCATGAAGTCTTGACTAGATAGACCTTTAATTTGTGAAGTGTTTTGTAATTTACAAAGTGCTCTCATGTTGTGATTTTTTTTTTTTGCCACACTTTCACAGAAGAGGCAATAGATAATATGAGAGTTTAGGTTGCTGAATACTAATCAGACAGCTAAGTAAGTTCCAAAGAAAAGTCAATTTAGTCTTCTAACTTGTCTCCTGCTGCCCCGCCCCCAGCATTTTACTATATTACTTCTGTGGGTGAAGTGTAGGTTGAATTGTATTACAATCTGGGGAAAAGCAACAGATTCCATTTCCAGGACTGGAAGGTATACATAAGATGTACAGACAACCCACAGGATATAACCATGTCTTTGAGGCCACATTCACCCATAGTTGCATTAAATTTCTATTTTGTCTTCTGAACTTCCTTTTAAACTCAATGATTTAATTAGGAGTAGGTGTAGCTGAATGTAATAGAGAAAGACATCTGAGCTACTAGTGGTTTAAACATGATAAACACTTATTTCTGTCTCGAATTAAGCAAGCCTTGAGTAGAAATTCAGAGCTAATATGGTAGATTGCTGACATCGGGACCCAGATATCCCAGAGCTCATCTCTTTCCTCTTTGGTTCCTGCATGGTCTAAATGGCTGTGAGAGATCCTACAAGCAGGAATTCATCAGGAAGAAAAACCAGGCAGGAAGAAAAGGCAGAGAGTCACATCCATTTAATTAAGGAGACTCCCTGGCAACCCATACAATACTTCGACATAGGTCTCATTGAGGGAAACTTCTTTTAGTAAAAAACTATTACAGTTCCTGAGGAACTCATTTAAATATTGGCATCAGAACCTTCTTCTACTAGATTCCTGGAAGCCAAGAGCTTCTAAATAATATGGCATTCATTCACAAAGAAAAGATTATACTGACAGTGAAATTGCAAATCAAGTATAATATCAAATCACATGTCGTTGTTCACTTAATAAACATACATGAACATTTCTCAGAAACTGTGGGATTTCCTTGTCTTTTCTATGGTAAGCTGTCAGGTTAAGAGGCCTCTATAATGTAGAGGAGTTACCTGTTGTGTCTCTGCCTTTGCCATAGAATTTTCAAGACTGCTCACTAAATCTCCCCAGGCTGAATAGAGAATGGGTTTCTGCCAGAGTCTGCTTACACACAGTGACCTGCTGTTCCCCAGGGAAGAATGACAGTTGGTGGGGCGGCTTGAAAGGGTAACTGTGAGAGGTGACACTAGGCCCAGCGCAGAGTGCCAGAGACGGCAAACATCAAGTTCAAACAACTCGAGAGAGTTTGATGAAGCAATGGCATATCCACACTGACATGTATTGGAATTGATAAAAGTCATATTTTAAAGACTATTTAATAGCATAGTAAGTTAGCCAAATATACTGAGTCCACCAAAAAAAAAAAAAAAACGTATACACACTTCAGGAAAAGAAAAAGTGTTACAAATATTTCAATGCTAAATTTATTGAGACATCATGAGATGAATGCAAATTACCTTTGGACTCTACAGACTCAAGAGGTGCTCAAAGTGGTGACCCCTGGCTTCCTGACATTTATTAGTGTGGTGAACTGCTGCTTGGGTGAGCTTGGTCAGAGTGTCCATGGAGATTGCTGCACGTGCACTTTCAATTTCTTCTCTAAGGGCCAGCAGTATAGCGGTTTTTCTGTGGAATACGACATCCTTTAGGGTCCCTCGTAGATAAAAGTCTGCAGGTATTCCATTAAGAGAACATGTGCTTTATACAAGTTTTTCTTTTATTTATTTATTTTTTGTTTTCCATTTCATTTTCAACAATTTATTCATTTTTAAGGCTTCTTTAAGAAACAAAGTTTTCTTTTCCTGAGGTGTGTATACATTTTGTGGGGCTGACTCTACATTAAATGAGGTGAAACTATATCTTTACCAACAGTTTAGGAAGCTCTCTGTGATGTAAATACAAACATTTTCTAAATAATGAATAGTAACTATCCATAGGTAGTAGAGTGATCAATTTAAATACATTCATGTCTCCTGGATTTGAAAAATTAAATATAATGAGTGCATATACTTTACTAGGAAGTGAAATATTGTTTTACTTGGATAAAAGTGATTGAAAGTTGACATACCTTTGGGGCATCTGGCAGCATATCCTGGTGTGATTGGTCTCAAGTATAAATAAAAATGCTTTTAAGTCTCTTCTTTAACTGAAACATCCACAAGGACTTTCCATATTATTTCACAATATAGCTCTGCTTTCAAAAAAAAAAATCTGCTTTAGCTTATCAGGAAGTTGAAATGAAATTCCAGGCTTTTTTTTTTAATCCAATAACCAATGCTATGGTATTGAGTCTTACAGGCTTCGAAAGTTGTGCTGGAACGAAGGCTGCCCTACTATGGGCCTTGTTGCTCCCTTTAGCTGCTATCTCTTCCTTCCTACTTCATCCTGGATCTTCAGAATTCAGTCTCACAAAAAAACACCTGTAAACGGGTGATGGTAATGGTCCCACTGGTTGGCGAGCTGTCTGAGGGCAGGAGCCAGCCAGCCAGGGTGTAACCTAGAGCAGGTGTGGAGGCCACCAATGGCATAAAAAGCTGACTGCATCCCTTTGCTAAGGATCAAGAGGGACCCTCCTTGGTTTGTCACACATGGATCGTGAAGGGACCCACTGCTCTGTCACTTTCTCTTATTCTCACTTGGACTAAGAATAAGGACAAGAATATTTTTGGAGAAGAAGTTCCACCACAGCTAATTCTCTTTTAGCTCTCAGTCTTTGTTTTTTATCATAAATTTTGCCTTCCACAGTACAAGGAAGTCTGTTTGCTTGCTGTTGTCAATGGAGGAGATACAGGGACATTCACATGTCTTGTTTGATGGTGTGTTTTGCTGAGTGTGCTGGGCTCATTTGTTTCAACTATAACAGTTTGGTCACCACTGTAGAATAAAATTTCATCAATCTTAGTCCTGTTAGATAGGCCTCACTTTTCCAGATGAATTTGAAATGGACTTTAGAAGAAATCAAGCAAATTTTATTTGCTTATTTGTGTTTAGACAGCACTATCTTTAGCCAAGATTTCTGTGTTTTTAGTCATGTTTTCTTTCAAAGTGTCCATGTTTGGCTTTTAAATTTTGTTTCAAAAGTGATGATTTCAGGAAGTAATTGTTGGAATTTTTCTGGCAATACAAAGACTAAAAATTGGGCTATTTGCGAATAACTTAATCTAGTCAGTCGAAGCTCACATTTTAGGCAAGCATCATCAAAGAATATTATGCGAGTTTTTCACTATTGTCATAAATTTGGCACCAGGGCCCACAGCACACCCTGAAGAACATTTCGTGTTTGAATTTTTTAATGAGAGCCATCCACAGCTGGAAAGGATGCGTTCCTCACAGCTCACGGATACTGTGGTGATCTAGCCTTACCGAATGAGTTTCCTCTCCTTCCCCTCCCCAGGACCTAGCTGTTCTCAGCAGAGAACTGAGAAGATAAACAGAGTGAACAGAGGAAGCATGAGGATCTCGGGCTTTGAGAGGAGAGCAGGCTCAGACTGGAAGACAAACATTTTCTCCCTCTCGCGTAATTAGTACTTTCCCCTTGTACCAGCCAGACAAAAGGGAGCGGGAAGATCCACACACTACGCACAAGTTTGCAATTCACTTGGGTGAAAGTTTGATTTGCCCTTGTGACTGTGTACTAGTGAAGAAAAGGCATAGAGGCACAGCCAGATCTCAGTTTGAATTTTGCAAGAAGCATAAACTAGGAAGAGGGTCTGGGTGTAAGAAGTAACTCATTGGGGAATGAGCTGAGTAAATACTGACAGGGGAGTAGAGAAGCGAGACAGACTTTCCTCTCTGATTAATGAAGGCAACCAGCAGCAGTGAGAAACGGTAGGTGGTGCTTATTTCCTCTGGGAAGCATTGGGAGCCAGCACAGAGTCAAGCCCTAGAAATGTCAGTCCGAAGGGTGAAGGATCTCAGGTTTTTATAGACCACCTCATGCCAGTCACTGTTGATGGTCACTGGCTGGAGGGTATTAAATATCTATCACTCTCATATTCCCTGCAAATTCCCCCAAAATAGAGTGATCTCCAGGCATCTAAGAAAGCCCTGAGGCGAGATGCAGCTGCTGGCAGAAGTCAGAGTTGTGACAAGGGCATCAGTGAGATCTGCTGTCACAGGTAGAAAGGGAGACCAAGAGAAACAGCCTTCATTATGTATGGTGAGTAAGCAAAGATGCATGACTTTTCCACAGGAGAAGGAAAACTATGGAAAATAGTTCTATAGAAGTCACTTTACTGCCTATGAAAGAGGAAACTCCAACGATAAAAAAATTATAGGGTGTAGGTGCTACTGGGAGTGGGAGATGTGGAAAAAATAAAATGGAGAATTCTCATGAATTTTTCTTTACTTCTTTCTCTTTTCCTATTTCAAACTTTCCTCTTTCTCCTATAATTTCAAGGGCAGAGACTAAATGTCAGGATTTAGTGGGTATGATTGCACAAGTCCCAGCAGGACAGTTCTTTTCAGGAATTTCACAGTACTCTGTAAGCACGTATTTGATATTTGCCCCAAATGTGGCAGGCGAAATTCTTCAGGAAAAGTTCTTAATTGATGAAGAAATTATAAAGATACATGATGTATATTATAAAAGTCTGTCCTAGCACTTGATTTCCTTCTGCTTGTTGAAGGTGGAGAACGCATCTCATTTTACTTTATAGCTCCTACAGGGCCTAGAAAATGGAATTCATTATTACTTTGGAGTTCTTGAAAAGACATATCTTTAGTATATTTAATTTTGCTACACCAAAGATAGCATAGTGTGCTTCTTCGGTTTCCTTTCTGTTACCCAAAACAATGTAATCATAGTACTTTTCAATGAATTATTCAATGAAACCCTTTTTAAGTGACAGAAGAATTTCAACCAATTAATTGTTTAAATCATTTTCCCAGGGATGCACTGGGAAGCATTGAGAAAAATCTAGGAAAGGTATAGATCCCTACACTTTTTCTCCACAGTCTGATTCTGCAAGCAAAACTTACAGCCCATCTAGTGATTTGAAAAGGAATCTTGTAGACTCTGAAGTCATATCTCCTCTCCACATCACTATCAGTACGGCCTTTAGCTACATGTTATCACTATAACAGCACAACTTCAAGCATTTACTTTTTCATTCCTCTGCCCAGGGTACTACCAAGTCCTTCTTGGGTCCAGTGGAGTTATATAGGTATTAGTTACAGTCACAATTTTCCCTATTGGTTATAGAGTCCTACCTTGTTAGCCTTCGCTGGCATGAGTCTGGATTTTCACTCACAGCTCTGAATGAAAGTTGGTTGCGTTGTAATTGGTTTATCTACTTGACAGATGTAGTTTAGCAACATATTATAATTCCTTTGACAAATCATAACAAACAGTGATAGACGATTACTGCTTGCCAGGCACTACGTAAGCACTTTCCCCGCATGAATTCATTAAATCTTAGGGCCAGAGATTTAGCTCAGTGACACCACACCTGCCTCACAAGCACAAGGTCCTGAGTTTGATCCCTGGTACCCTCCAAAAAACCAAACCAAAACAAAACAAAACTTCATAAGAGTAAACTTCCTCAGTTAAGTTATTATAATTATTCTCAAAGTGCAAATGACACAGAGCATATAAGTAAATATGACCCAGGTTACACTGCTTGAAAGTCAAACTAAAGCGTCAACATTTTAAAGATAGAGACAGAATCTTTTGCTCCACAATGGTGAATTGTTGTGGGTGTTTTTAGTACAAACTCATACAAAAAGGAAAAAGAGAAGAAAAATAAAACAAATGTCCAAATATCACTTATCTGGAGTACTAATAAATGTCACAAATTAAATGTGGCTTTCTGATGGATTCAGGATAATTATAACACATAAAATACACATAAGTTCATGAACTTAAGATCTTCTTCAACTCCCACCCCTTTGAATCCTTCAAGTGTCAATAGATTTAATTTGAGATATATTTGGCTTTTTAAAGTGTTAAATATTTGGGCTGTTGCTGAACTCCAGATATTTTAAATATCACAGCTAGATTGTCTGTGTCCTTCATATACTTAAACTGCCAAAATTTTCATTCGTGGTTATTAAAATACCCTCATAAAATAATATCTTTTTTTTTTCATGATGGCTTTGAAAAACAACATTTTTCTACTTTCTCGAAATATTTTTGCACTTCAGCTGTCCCAGTCTCTACACCATGTTTCTTAGTATTTGGAAGAAATACTTTTTTTTTTTGGAAGTACACTTTTCCCTGATAAACTTCCAAATCAATCTTTCTACTAAAGAAGTCTAATCCTAGCGTGAAATTCTTCCTTCTCTTTGTAGTTCATGTCCTTTTGGTTCATGTCAAACAACAACTGTTTTCAGGGAGAACCACGCCACCCTCCTACTCTGTCTCATGGCCACACAGTAAGGTTGTCTGGATTGAAGATGACAATTGAGACAAATTCTTAGTAATCTTCCTTCTAGTAGTTTGGATTCGGGCACAGTGGGTTTAGGAGAATAGATTTTTGTCTTATTTTAGCTTCAGTTTTTATTTCATCAGTAGTTAGGGAATATGGAGTCAGAATTGTGCACAGAGAACCATGCAAATCCCACCAACATAATGTGTACTGTGAATAAGGGTGTGCAGAGAGAAGCCGAGGCCGCATACTGTACGACCCTGGAGGGAAGCAGAGGGAAGATCGGAGGACGTAACCACCGTGGTTCCTACTGATTTCTTGTTCCTGTTTCCAGTTTTCCTTAAGGCCAAGCTTTCCTTCCTGACTGTGAGTTGAGAGAGATTCCTGTATGTCTCCAATAAATTGCTGGGCTTTTTTTGAGCCAATTAAGGGATATTCATTCCTTACAGATGATGAAATGTGGTTAAGCCAACTTTTGTAAAATTTTATCTTAAAACTACAAATATCTCTAATTCAGAGGAACTATCAAAGTCTTTATGAGCTTCCATTTGCAGGTATCTAAAATGCTTTTTGCTTCTTTTCCTTATTATACACATAACATATCCATTAATAGTTTTAGAGAAAGCAGAAAACTGTAATTCCTACAGTCTTTGTTTCTTGCCATTTTATATATGTGTGTGAATGCAAATATAATTATATGCAATTTGTGGAAAAATACACTTTATAATATTTACTTTTAAAGTTGCATGTTGAAAAAATTCTTAAACTGTATTATAAATTCTACAAAAATTATGTTATTGTGTAGCTATAACTACAACTGGATTTCAAAACCTATTAATGATCACATGCTATTGTAAAATTTTGTAGTTAAAATCGTAATTCATAAATCATTTTTAACAACTTTCAAAATTTTCTTTCACCTTGATTTTCTTTTATCTGAAACATGATTGATTTTCATTACATTTATTTGTGTCTTGCCTCATTATGTTGGCTAGCATTCCCATACACAAGTGATAGAGCTTTATTGCCCTGTCCTTGAATTTAATAATGGTACTTCTAGCATGATTTTGGCCATTGGTATATGATCTCTGGCTGTCATATCAAGTACTTCTCTATATTTTGCCTAACACATTTTTAAAACTATAAAAGCTAACCTGTACTTATAAAAATTTTAAAGTAGAGGGAAGACTAAAACTATCAATAACAACAACAAAACTGTAAATGGATTCTTGAATACCAAATGATACCGGTATCATGTGTGATTATCTTGTTCACTTTCTCCTTAATCTCTTGATATGAAGCATATGAATAAATTTCATACCTTTGACTTTTGGAGATAAATGCTACTTGGTCTTGGTCATATTGTATAGGCAATGGAAATGTCAAATGAAATTATTTTCTAAGGTTATTCATAAAAACACTAACAAGACGGTTTTATTTTTATGTGATATTAAATTAGCAATTTCCTTAATGACATTTCACCTCTTACATTCATTTGGATTCTAATAACTTTGCTATTACTATCCAGATTTTCTTTTTCCCCTTCACATTTACAGAATGGATGGTGGAAGTTGGCACAATTGGAAATTTGGTCTTTGCGTGTTTGTTCTGTTGCTTTTTACAGTCTGGATTAAGTCTGCTACTCATCAACTCCTATGCACACCATTTTCCAATTGGCTATGCTGTCCCTTTGGGTCCATTTCAAAAGTGATTTGTGTCCATGTTTAATAACTAAAGCATGTATGTGGGTGGAAGAACTATGTAACCATAAATTTGAGGTTAAGTTGTTCTTTGACCTCCTGGTTCTCTGATTTGGCTAGACCGTCATGAATTGCCTAAATGTTACTCGAGCCAACATTTTTTCCTTCTAGAATTTCAGTCTATGAAGCCCAAGTAAATACTTAAAACAAATGGGACATACTAAATATGATTCATTTGAAACTACAAGGTAAATAGAGAAGCTCAGTAATTGCAAAATAGTATTTCCCAGTTATACTTTTGACATTGTTTTTATTTTTATTTGTTTTTTAGTTAGTCTCTTCTTGCATCATCAATAGCACAATTAGAAGACCCTAGCACAGTGTTGGGTATATAATGGTGATATTATATACAACTGAAGTATAGATTTGGTGAAATATATTTAAATATATTTGTAAGAGTTTTCACTTCATGACTGTCGAACAGGATTTATTATAGCAACAACTTTTGGCCTAGAGCTAGTTAGTTAATATTGTATGTTGGACATATACCTAGTGAGCATTATGACGTTTGTTTATTTACTTGTCCTTTCATTAGCTTTGTAGTCATTTTTCATTATCAGTAGAGGGAGAGTGTAGCATTCAGTTCCCCCATAGAATATCTTGCTTGGGATAAAAGTTTAGTGCAGTGGAACATGAGTGAGAATACTAAAGTGAATTTATGTCATACGCCACAGAAAAATTTGGGAATGTTTCAAAGAGGTCGTAAACATTTATCTAAACTGTGAAGAACTGGTAAGAGGTGGAGGTGGATATATTGGGAGATGAAAAAGAATTATTAAAAATCCTCAGGCACAGCATAGCACATGTCAAAAAATCATGGTATGTTTGTTCCAAAATTCCTGAATAGATGGTGTGGCTAGAATAGAAAGAGAAGGTGAGTAAGGAAAGCAGATAATGCACAGAGGTATGGTAAGAGATGTGGCTGGAACTATTTTGGACTAGATATTAAAACGACCTGGAAAGAGGTTTTGTCTTTATTTTGTAAAATATTAAAAGCTTAAAAACATGATCATGTAAGTGTTTCAGAAAAGCGACATTGATAGCAGGTCAGAGAACAGATTTGAAAGAAGAGCACCTTCCACTAGTCATGTTTAAAACAGTTCTTATTTTTCAAGAATCTGGACCAGTGATGACAAACCTTGTAGATCTTTCAGGGATACGAATATCCCCCAGGCCAGGGATTTAGCTCAGTGGTGCTGCCGCCTGCCTCACAAGTGCAAAGACCCAAGTTCAATCCCTGGTACCCAAAACAAACAAACAAACAAACAAACACACACATCCCCCTGTGGAAAGCGTGTTGTAGGTTCACCACCACTGATGTAGACTGACCTACCCAAGCTATGGCTGGGGCAATAAAATGATGAGATGGGTAGGTAGCTTGGAGGTGAAACTTATAGTTCCAGATGGCTACCAAATATGACAGATTACAGTGAAGATATCATAATTTAATAGGTTTTAAAGCTGGAAGATGGGTTGGTTATGGTGCCACATTTAATATATCTTGAACCTTGATGGAGGGAACCCTTATGTGAACAAGAAAAGGACGTGTTGAATGTGAGAGACCGTGTAGTACATTTAGGCAAAGATGTCCACTAGGACTACTGGAACTTCACATGGGGAGTTTAAGAGTTTACTTTGGCTAGATTTATAAGCCGTTAGTCTGTAGGTGAGATCAAACTTCTGACTTGGTGGGACACTCCCTAGGGGAAACATATAGGAAAAGAAGAAAATTTGGAAACCATGTAAAGTAGAAGTTTAAAAATCTCTTAAAAATATTATCAGGATATAGTGAACCATTTGATTTATATATTTTCAGTAATATATATATACACACATAAATGCAGCATGTTATTCACACACACATACATGCTTATGTACATTTATGTAATAAAATCATTGTTTGGCTACTTAATTCTTAGATTTAATATCATTCAACAGTTTCAATGCAATGCTATTACATAAATGATTTGTAATTTCTTTAACTAGCACTCTGTTACTGAAATTCTGTATTGTTTCTAGTTATTCATAATTATAAATATTTAAATATCCACATTCTTTTGATTATTTTTATATAAATTTTCATGGTTATTTCCTTAAAATATTCATAGCTGTAGAATTTAAGTTCAAATTGATGTGAAGTTCTTAAAACTTCATCAAACTATACTCCAAATGTTATTAATCCAGGAGATATTACCAATCAAAATGTCTGCTTTTCTGTATATTTTATGTTTTTTAAATTAAAAAAATGTTTGGCCTATCAATAAATCAAAATGTTATATTATTATTTTGTAACTTACATTATTTTGTTATTCGTGAAGCTAAACTTTATTTTGCATTTTCTACAAACAGAATTTTTTTTTTTTTTTTGGCATTGTGTGGTTTGATCAAGACACTCATTGTACTGGTATTTTTCTTTTCTTCTTTATGGATCTAGAAAATTCTTTGCATTTTAAGGACATTAGTACTGGTTTTGATAAGTGTGATGAACATACATTCTAGTTGCTCCTTGTCTAATTTTGGTTTTTTTAAGAAGGAGCAGAATTGTAAAGAGCAACACTTTCTTATATTTTGGATAGAAACTTCAAAATGGTCGTAAATTATGGTGAAAATACTTTGTTGATTTATTCCTGATTTATTTGGGAGATGGGCTGGGGTTCTCTTAGAGTTGAGCATGGTTTCCTTTCTACTTTAAGATAGATAATTCATCATTTAAATGAATTGTTGACATTCCTAATTGTTATTCATTAAGTGGAGCAGAAATTGATTTTATTAAATTTCTTTTAGTATCTCATTATCTTTTTGAAAATTTGGACAGTGATTGTGTTGCGTTTAACCAAAAGATGAACTTTAATCCATATTTAATTTCACAGAATAAGTCTTAACATATAAAGAGAAAAGATCCTTTAGATATTATTTGAGTTGAGTTTGGTGAACTGACAGTGGATAGGCTTATGGTAAGAGATGTGGCTGGAACTATTTAGGACTAGATATTGAGCTATTTAGGACAAGGCCAGGTGCAGTAGCTCACCCCTCTAATCCTGGCACTTGGGAGGCTGAGGCAGGAGGATTTCTGTGAGTTTGAGGCAAGCCTGGGCTACATAGTGAGTTCAAGGGAGGCCAGTTTGAACTATGTAGTGAGACCCTGTCTTAAGAAACAGACAAACAAAAGCCTATTGGGGACCACATATTAAAAGACCTGGACAGAAGTTTAGCTTTTTTTTGTGGACAGAGGGGAAATATTGAAAGTTGAAAAAATGATCATGTATTTCAGAAAAGAGACATTGATGGCAGGTCAGAAAATAGATCTAAAGAAGAGCACCTCCCTTAGAGCACCTCCCTAGAGATGCTTATTTGGTATTTGGTAGCTACATTTGTGATGGAGGCTTGTCAGCAACTTTCTGTATAAAAATTTACACTAAACTTAATCAGTTTGCATTTTAGAAACTGTTACCTTACCACGGACAATATGAGTTTCCAAGTCTTTCACTATATTTTGGGTTTCCTTGTATTATTTTCATATCAACTCATTCTCCTTCCACCCATCTCTCTTCATCTTATCCTGATCTCTAAGGATCTCAGCTCTTGTTTTCACATAGGCTTTGATTTTTCTAAACTCTGCTACTATAAGCTCCATCTTACTAGCTTATTTTCTTCTAGTTTCAGTAGATGCATCTTTTTAGATCCTCAGGTTGATTTTGCACTTCTCGAATTTACAAGATATTCTCACAGGTTTTTCATTTTGTATTTTTTCATCCTAGGATGAAGCTAAATCTAATTTAACCCACTCTGTGCAATAAAACCACTCGCCACCTTTGTGTACTTAAGTCTAAATTAATTAAAATCATTCATTCATTTTTCAGTTGCAATGTGTCATTTCAAATACCCAGTAGCCACAAGTGGCAGGGGGCCACGGCATAGAACAGAAAAGATAACCTGTCATTTATCGCGGAGTTTTATTAGCGCTGGGGAAGGCCTCAGTTGTCAAAGATGGCACATGGCTTATTTTTTTACCATCTTCACTGGTCACTTTGGCTTGTTTTAATAACTATGATAGAGAGCAAATATTACAGTCTTGGACTCCCACCCTTATTTTACTCAGTTGTTTATTGTTTGCTTCAAATACTTTGACGGGATATGCTTCATTTAAGGATGAAGAGAAAAGAAAAAGTTCGATTCTCCCTTCTTTGAATATTTTCCTCTAGATAAAACAGAGCGTAAAACACAGAGAAAGTGTAAGAATTCTCTGTGAAAAACAGAACTAAATTCTAGAAAGTATTTATTACAGTATTTAAAATAAATAATAAAGCACTGAAATGGAGATCAGAAATAAGGAGATAAAGAGCAAACTGAAACTAACGCAAAAACTGGCTAAAATACCTGAGAGAAATAAAAAGAGAACTGAGTAAAATTTTAAAATATTACAACAAGAAAAATAAAATCTAGTGACAGGGTAATCTTTAATTAGAAGTAGAAGGAAAAAAAATAACACTGTAAAAAACAGAAATTGTCAGGTAGAAGAAAAGCTTGGCACATTTCTACCAGATTTAGAAAGAAGTAAAATAAAATTAAAAAATGAGAAAGTACTAAAATATATGAAATGCAGAAAACTATGAACAAACAGAATAACTATGTTCCTATAAATAAAATAATACTCAAAATTATACAATCATGACCATCACTTGAAGAATAGCAAAGTATTCATATTAAAAATTTTGACTAAATAACAAATTAAGGTTGGTAATATTTTAGAGTGTGGAAAGTGAAGAGAAAGTATTTTAAGTAATGTACGATGCCTGTTTTTATTTAATATTTTCTAACAAAGCAAAAAAAAAAACATGTACGACAAAGTGAAACCCTAAAATCATCTGCTAATTTTCTGCGCTTTGGTGGAGAGTAGCTTTGACATATTCACAATTGTTATTAGTATACAGTATCAAATTCCATAAAGAGTAACTAACTCCCATAGTTAATATCCTTACTGGAAGCTGATCACAATGGGTAATTGCAGCTAAGGCAACACTGCAGTTAATATATTAGCTGAGTTTTAATTAATACATTAATTAGCAGAGCTCAAAAGCGAATATTGCTCCCACTCCAAATTGGTTGTGACTGCTGTTTCTTTCAATACCATTTTTCAAAACGGCTCTCCTGTGGCCTCACTTGGGGTGGGGGTGGGGCTGCAGTCTTGCGTAATGGTGATGGATCTCGGTTGTTAGAACGATGTTACACAACTCTGCATTTTTATCATTCTAGTAACTATTGCTGGACACAGGAAGCTCGCCTCCCTGCCAGATATTTATACAAGCTAATCAGAGGCTTGATACAATACAGATGGTGATAACCTTTTGCCATACAAAATCCACAGTTGAGTTTGTCTTTGGCAGCCAAGGGTTTGCCTCATTCAATATTCTGGATCCAAAAAAACTGTTTTTTATTCAGTAGTACACATTTACAGCACACAATGATGCCATTCATAACGAGGAATTGGTACATGTAAATAACACATCTTAATCCCCCAACTCTTGGACCCCTTCCCCTTTGCACAAGATCTATTTCCCTGTTTCTGAAATGTCTCATAAAGGGTAGCAGATGATGTAAACTATTTCAAGAACACTGGAAAAAAAAACCCAAAAATGAAGTACCAAGCATCAACCACATTCCACAAATGTCACCACACATCAATTTACTTCTTAAGTCTCGGTATGAAAAATGTTTTTATTTAACTGAGTTTTTATTCAAACATGACGAAGCACAAAAATGGGGGGGCCTGCAAATTATTTTCAGTAAATCATCTACCCCTCCTTTAACGGTAAATTACATGCCAAACTCAGATCTTGTGAAATTCTTTGCTTGGATAACTAGCCTTGCCATTATTCTTGCTATTTTCAGCTTAATATGTCATCTTGCCAACAGTTCTAATGGTTCCTGTAAATACTCAACAGTTCTCTGCAAGAAGAAAAGGAAAATATAATCACAGCTTAAAGTGTTTTGTGTGTAATTAGTACCACCACAACAAATCTCTGCTATATACTAACCTGGGAGTTAAGGAATATTATTATTGCAAGCTAAGATTATATTCCAAAAGAGCATTTGTTTGTTTCAGAAGGACAATTAAGGCACACTATCTTTTTTCTTTTTGGTACAAAATCATGTAAAACACATGCATTCTACTATCAACTCAAAACCCAACTCACTTAATTGTCTTTTTTCCAGCATATCCTAGAGTTTATTCATCTATTCATTTATTGAATAAATTTTTAAGAGCACCTACTCTATCCCAAACATTATCATGAATATCACACTGAAAAAAAACATTTACTCTTCTCTCTTCTCTTCCTTTCCATCATTATTCTTATTTTTTATTAATTTATTGGTACATATTTGATACATACCACGATCACATTTATCATAAGGAATTTGTACCTGTACATGATATATCTCGATTGTTTTCCTCCAACCCCCTTCCCTCCTTTCAACCCCTCTTCCCCTAATTTACAAAATTACAGTCATTTCCATTTTTTCTTCTGTTCTTATTTTTAAAAAGTCGTGCATGTACTTGACTGATGTAACTTTATAGAAGAGACAAAATTCAAAATGAGCAGAAGCATAGGAAATGTCAGTGGAGGCAAAATTATGTTTCTGAGTGGAACAACTAGAAACAAAGGGAATTTGTTAGTCTTGAGCAAGGATGATTTCAATACAACTTGCCACCTTAGAGAAGCAGAGCTCAGGACCACACTGACTACAGGAAAATATAATCTTAAAGACAAGTAATGTCTTATTTATGTCATCCATAATAGATAACTGGACTTTTCCCCAGAGGTGATACTGAATGAAAATATGTGCCACTGAGTGTGTGTGTGTGCGTGTGTGTGTGCATGAGTGTGTGCGTGTGTGTGTTTCCAATTCAGTCCATTCCAGGTATGTATATATGTATAACTATATGTAATGTGTATTATACTTGATATATCATTATTATTTCTTTTAATTGGTACTCAAACTGCCCTATGTTTTGTCTAGAGGCTGTTCAGCCTGGCTCCTGGTTCTCTTTGGTTTACCCTTGATAATCTTTAACAGCTTCTTGGCTTTCTGTCGTGAGAGGGTGTCCAACCTCATGTTTTACATTTCCCGCCCTCACTTGTAATCAAACATTTCTTCAAGAATTTCTGGCTTTTTCTAGTGGGCTATGGTGTTTTGAAGCTAGAAGTTTAGAGATGCTCATTTACTGGGATCAAATCATGCTTCAGTCTTTGTGAGTGTGTATGTGTGTGTGTGATTGTGTGTGTGCATGTGTGTGCACGTGCATGTGTGTGTGTGGGCATCTGTGCACATGCATGATCTTGATACTGCTTTTATCTTCAGGATAGTTTTCTAGAAGTGGGATTATTGGGTCAAATGATTAGAAAAATTTTAATGAAGAATTTCATAAGTTGAATTTCAAGCTTAATTGGAAAATGAAGTTTTAAGATCAACCACATGTACATTGGCCAGTAACAGACAAGTCAATCAATAAAATAGAGACTATAACCAAATGAAGAGTGGTTGAATCAATAAATTATTTTAGGAAAATTGCTTATCCACCTTAATAAAAAATAATGATCAAGGACCAGGGATTTAGCTCAGTGGCACGGTGCCTGCCTTGCAAGTGCAAGGTCCTGAGTTTGATCCCTGGTACCAAAATAATAATAATAATAATAATAATAATAATAATTATTATTATTATAATTATAATTATAATAATAGAAGAAGAAGAAGAAGAGGGATTAACTCACCTAAAAGACACAAACACAAGCAACATACACAAAAAGGTATGTAATTGCTCTGGAATAGAAGCAGAGGGGAATAGGAAGGCAGTTTCTTTTTGGCATGATGCAGGTTCTGAAATTACATAGTAATAGTGACTGTGCAACACTGTAAGTATATTAAAGACCACTGGATTGTACACTTTATAGTTGTTAAAATGGTGTTTACACTACTTTATGTGTTACATGAATCTTATTAAAAATCTTTCAAAATATGTTTAAAAATAAAATGCTAGTGTAAGTACATGAGAATATTAGGCTTAGGAGAGGAAACTTTCTAAAGCAAGATAGAGGAAGAGACAGGAAATAAAGATGTCTTTAAGGTTTTTGCCTGAACGATTGGGAGAATTTCTGCATGGACCTTTCTTTATTGACAAATATTTATTGGGTGTGCACCGTTCTAGGCTCTGGAAATAGAAAAAATTCAAAAAAATAGATAAGAATACCTGCCTTCAAGGACACCCCATGTGGGGCAGCTGGACTTCCTTGAAATGCCGAGCCAGTCACCTCTGAATATCTTTGAGCTGTGTTGCTAAGGGGTTAAAGTGACCTCTTTCTTTTCCATTCCTGGCCTTCATCTCTATCCCTTGCCTCTCCCTCTAAATATGTGGGAATGGTAGGATTCCAAAAGATAGTCCTACTGCTTTCCAAGATACCACAAGGCTCCTCTGGGAACAGAAACTATGTAGAAGATGTAATATTTCTTCACGTGCTGAATTTTTTATTTTCTATTTTTTATACTAAGTGTAACTCACACTTTGAGACTCTACTATACCTGATAACGGAAAGCTCCATCTGAGTGATTTTATAAAAACTCAACACATAAAGATTTTCAATCACTTCACGTTTGAAAACTGAGTTACATTCCCCAGTTTTTCCTCTTCCTTCTTTGCTGTAGCTGAAGCCTACGCCTCAGGGCCTGTGCAGAGCTGCCTGGGAGATGTTCAGCTTTCAGCTCTGATGTCTCCTGCACTTCCTTCCTCTGAGAAGTACAGCTTCCCATCAGTGGTCATGATGGCCATCATTGGTCACTGGCATGTCTGTTGGTTAGCTCTGTTGCCCTTGATGCCGCCATCGCCTAGGGCCTTCAGGATGTCTTCATACTTATATTGTTTGAGAGAGATACATTTCTGTCTGGCTTTTGGCTTACATGATCCCTGGTGTGTTCCTCTGGCATCCATTGCCATACTTGCACTGTGTTGTAAGACTTTCAGTCTTTCAGAGTCATAGTATTGCCTCCCCTCTCTCTCACCCTCCTCCTACATCTCTTGGGTAATATGAAAGACTCATTGGGTCATCTTTGCTTTTATACCCACACAACTATACTCTGTTGTTGTATATCATTGTGACCAAGGGCACTTCTGTGAGACATTAACTATCCTCAGTATCCAGAAGGAAAAAGAACCTATGAATCCCATCCCTAAAGGGATGTTACCAATCATTTCTTCATGTGACTGACTCAGGGATGCACAGGGATTGGTGGAAACATCAGGGCCTTGTGGCAACATCTAACTTCTCTTGTTTATCCCATCTTTTCTCCTTAGATATTCTATTTATTGAGATGATGGAAATAGTCTTACACTCACCAAGCATTCGAGGCAAATCTTGTCCTTCATCAAGATGGCAACTTTTTATATTTTAAGAGCTGAGATCTTTGACAGTGCACCTAGTGTGTATATTTGGAAAATGTATTTGTTGATATCTCACATGTTATTCTGTCAAAAAAAAATCATCTCCTGTGCCTTTCTTCAGCGTATTCCCATCTGTAGTATTTTCCTTGATCACCTGGTTTTGAAGAAAGAGCAAACCGTTTGAATACCTCTTCTCAAACCACGGACTTTCCAGATATTTTCTGTAGTACTTTTAAATTGATTTTCTTGAAATTCAGATTTAGCAGCTCTAGTTTTAGTTTATAAACATTAGCAAAATTTAGCTAGGAAATATTAAATTATGACTGACATCCACTGAGTATGTATTAATGGAGATTACTTCTTACAGATGTAAATCTTATCTGAGAGAATCTGGGTGTAGTGTACCTGCTTCCCCTAAAGTGAATAACATAAGTCAAACTGTTTAGCAATCACGATACTTTATTTTAATTTCAACAAAACATGGGCTACATTGTTGTTATTCTTAGTGGCATTCTGGAGAACCTGTAGTATTTCTTGGATTATTGCCTAATAAACATGAATTCTTTTTAAGAACTTGCTGGAAAATATACCTTGGTAATTCTTTAAGTTTCATATCCAAATCAAATGCAAAGCAAAAACAGTAACTTAAACTACAGTGTCAGATTCATCACTGGAGTTCTCTTGACCTTGTCATATCACAAAGCATCAATGGCAATAAATAAAATCCCTAATTAAAAGGTCTCAGTATTTTCTTCCATCTATAAGAACAGGATAGTATGTGACATTGTAAAACAGAGTTCACTTATCCTAAAATAATAAAGTGTTGGATTTAGTCCATTCATGTTCTCTCATGAAGAAAGTAGATAGCCAAAAGCAGCTAATTTTATGCTATACTGGGTGGTCCGAAAGACATGAGGTATTGAAGCAATTCCTTGTTTTTGAAGGCACAGTGGAAAAACAAATATAGGAAGCAAGTCAGCCATTATTAACTCTGGAAAGGACACATTCTGTTAAACTTTCTTCTTATAAGCCTAAAAGTTGGATTTTTATTGAGACAGACAGTAGATGGATGGATGGATGGATGGGATGGATGGATGGATGGATTGGTGGGTGGATGTGTGGATGGATGGATATGACTGGAAATAGATGCATAAGATTCACGTTTGGTTCTCAAAATGTGATAATAAAAGAGAGATTAATAATAAGTAAAAATGTTAATTTCAAAATTAATTGATTAATTTATTAGTAACTTCCATAGAATCAGCGATTCTGATGCTGCTGCTGATACATTTTAAATGCTGTGAGGATCATTGTGTCTCTGGGAAACACCCATCATAGATTTTTCTTCTGTGTCCATTCCTGTTTTATTCTCCCTGATTAGTGTTTCCTTTCTCAGAGGCTGTGAAGGGCTAATGATCTGCCTTACACAGGAGGGAAGCACAGAGCAGGCAAACACAATGTGAACTCAGACTGACGTGTCCTATTTCTTTACAGCAAATTCTTCACCATGCCAGAGAAAACTCAACAAAAGTTATCTTTCTCATTACTGATGGATATTCCAATGGAGGAGATCCCAGACCAATTGCAGCATCGCTGCGAGATTTGGGGGTAGAGATCTTCACTTTTGGCATCTGGCAAGGAAACATTCGAGAACTGAATGACATGGCTTCCTCCCCAAAGGAGGAACATTGCTACCTGCTCCACAGTTTTGAAGAATTTGAGGCTTTAGCTCGCCGAGCCTTGCACGAAGGTAATAGAACCTAATAATATAACAAAGAAACCTGTTATCCTTTCTTACTTTCCTGAAGTCCACTGAAAAGTAATGCCCAGTCCTCACCAGCATTTTGCTGAGCATGATGGCTGCATGCGTTCTGTGAATCATGAGATGTGCCGAACTTCATAGAGGTAAAATCTAACCTTGCAACAAGAGAATTTGTTTTGTATTGTTTCTTAATAGCTATGACAGATTTTCACTAGACTGTCCAGACGCTTCCATCTAGAACCACTAGAATCAATGGTATGAATTAAGGTGTGTTCTGAGGCTACACACAGAGTGGGAAGGCTTGACTTAAACCTCATTTACAGTTATCTGGATAGATGAAGTAAACATTTAGAGACACGCATGCTGAATCTCAGCAGAATGTTTCCAGCAATACACATGAAGATATAAAGACAATAAATAACACATGTTTCTTGCCGTGACAATTTTAGGATAAATATGCTTTTGTATAAGTTAAAAGCATCCGTCCTAAGAAGGAACAAAATCAGTAAATGCATTTATTAGGGTTCTTTATAGAGTATTTATAGAGATATTCAGTTATATACATTAAATTAATGAACTATTCTATCATAGTATGGTTATATGTCTTGGTAAGCCAGGAAAGACAATAGAGACTGCAATGAGATGATCGGCATCCTGGGGGTATATGGTAAATTCGGCTTGGTGCTTTCGAGTTTCTACGTGAAAGATTCAGTTCAGGCAGACATCATGGCACCACAAGAGGCCAAACAATCAGTAATATTCATAATATGCAGTTTAGCTCCATGGTAGTTCCAAGGGAAGAGGTAACAATGGGTTATCCGGTTATAGCTATGAATATAGCAAAAAGGACTTAGTAGCTCTCAAAGGGAAAGTGCTGGTAAAAGTTACTGGAGTCAAGGGTTCTAGCAGAGTAGGGGGAATTTAGGGTTTCGGTTACTGTCATACAACCGAGTTTTAGAAGGCTTCACATAAACTTAACTAATATATAGAACAAGTTTCCAGAGTTGGTGAGAAGAAACTGTTTTAACTGGAAAGACCTGAACAGATCAGAGGAAATGGGCCTTACTCCCCTGCCTTTATATTCTATGAAGCTACTTTCATTTTACATGAGTCCCCTCTGGGGTCGCACGACTCTATTTCTGGCCGTTCTCAATAGACATAGGTTATAGAATGGTAGCTTTCCCCTTACGTGATTTATCCACTTAACTCTAGTCCAGATTTGAATGCTAAGCCCCAGTCTTAACACCTAAGTGTTCTTGCTTTTTAAGTTGCTCTATTGCCAAATGCACTTGTAGGTATTGTCTCGGGACTAAGTCCTGATCTTTGTTGACCCATAACACGATGTATGGGGTGATGTTTCAATAGGGTGCCTGGTTGTACTAGTCTCTTTCCCTTGGAGCTATAGTCTTCCCCTCAACCCTGTTATTCAGAGTTCTAATGCAGAGAAGCAGATGTTTCATAACTGAGGCCATCACCAGTTTCCTTCCCAGTATTTGATGGCAGCCCATGTCTCGCTGACAGTTACCCACTTGAGTTCTTTCTGTGGGCCTATCCCCACATGGACCTAGCACCCACCACAGATCAAATTATCAAAATGGTGTCTATTTCTGTGACATGTGTTAATATAGTTAAAAAGAAGAGGTAGATCAGATGTTGTTTCATTGTTTAATGTATACAATGCTGTTCTTTAAATTTTTAATCAAATAACTATAGATGTGATTACATTTATTCTAAAGTCAGTAGCTCATACCTTTACACAGCAGTCAGGATTGTGGCTTTAGTTCTAACTTGAGGAAGGATTTTGGAAACGTAGTTACTGCTGCCTGACCTCATGTGCAGTCAGCGGAACATTGTTAGTTTGGAAGCAGAGGAATGACCTGAAGAACCGACTGTGTTACTTCCTGCTGCATCTGGCGTTTCCTCCCAAAAATACTTCATTTCTGCCTGGCCCTGCATGACCTTGGGAACTTATGATGAGATCCCAGACTGAAATAACTTAACTGGCTGAAACAGATTCCCAGAGTGTGGTAGTGCAAATAACATACATTTATATTTGGGTGGGAATAGGGAACAGAGGGAAATTAGATGGATGAGAAAAGATACTTTCTTTAGCTTGTGCTGACAGTTTAATGTCTTGAGAACATAACCTTCAACCGTTAATTATTTTATTAATTACCCTTTGTCGTGTGTTATTGTTAGATCTACCTTCTGGGAGTTTTATTCAAGAGGACATGTCGCATTGCTCTTATCTTTGTGAAGCTGGAAAAGACTGCTGTGACCGCATGGCAAGCTGTAAATGTGGGACCCACACAGGCCAATTTGAATGCATCTGTGAAAAGGGCTACTATGGGAAAGGTCTACAATATGAATGCAACGGTGAGTCTCCAGGTGGTGTGTAACTACATCAGCTATCTGTTACTGTGCAACAGATGATCCCCAAACACAGTGCCTTAAAATAATGTGTTTATTATTGTTCATGGGTTCAGGTCTGCTGGGCAGCTCTCATGGTCTCAGCTGTCCTGGATCACGCATTTGCTATCAGCTATGGGTTGGGTAGGCTGCTCTGCAGATCTCAACTGCATTGTCTCATGTGTTTTGGAATCAGCTACTAATAGGCTGCGATATAGTGACTTCGTCTGAGACAATGAGATTGTCCTTTATGTGGTCTGTGATGCTCCATCAGGCTAACATGAGCCTTTTATTTGTAATTAATCTAGCTAGCAAAACCTGCCCTCTAGCTACTTTGGACAAAATATGCCTCCATCTTGCCATGAGATTGAAGTCAATGGAATCTCAGGCCCTTACCCACATAAACTTTATTTGTTCCCACCCCACGAAGCGACATTTCCTTCATGATCTCTTGGCTCTTCGCAATCCTCCCAAAAGGGCATCAGAAAGTGCCATCACTTCAAAACAATTTACTTCATCGGTATTTGCAATTTTTACCTTCTCTAAAATTTCTTCCAGAATGATCTTTCTGTTTTATTGCAGAAGCATTCTTAGGATTCTTGTGTCCTATGCTGCATTTTAGGTAATACCTAATATTGAGAGGTAGTTTGTGGTCTTTCTGTATCGGATAGCTTTTGTTTATTCAGTCTTTACCTTAAAGACCAACTTTAAAAAAAAAACCAGTTTACAACATTCCCATGATTTGCTGTTTGGGAGAACTGTATTCCCATGGAAATTAACGCCCTCTGGGATAATACCAGGACTTTAGGGTTTTTGTTTTTCTGAGCCATGCAGTTGCTCATTGCTTATTTCATATGAACATTGTTTTATTCTGGCACTCGGTAGGTCAGCCTGCTCTGCTGGTTCTCCCCTCTCTATCCACTCTGCTTTCCGTCTTTTTTTTCTCTTTCCTTTCTCCTTCTGGTGGGTCGTTTCTTCTTGCGCCATCCTTTTACTCACTATTATTATTTTCCCTCCTCTCACTTCCCTTCTTTTCTCCTCCCCTGGCTCTGATCCCAGTTGGCACACACACATCCTAGCCAGGTCCGACATTCATGTTCACCCAGCAGAGTCACTCCTTTCTTGGCTGAGCTCCTACCCTCATCCAGCAGGATTTTTCACTTAAGCAGAACAGGGGTAGGGAGGGGAATCGGCCCAACTGCCTCTGAGTTGGCAAAGTGCCTCCTCTTGTTCTGCCCTCCCCATGACTCTTCCCACACTCTCATCAGCAGCCCAGCTTGGCTCTCTCTCCAAAGCTCCCTCCCTCACTCCTCCCATCCTAGCCCACCAAACACAGGCTGAAAATCTCATTTTCTTTGCTCCATGCTGCAGTCAGCATGTCTGCCTTCCGTGTGGTCTTGACCAGACCATTCCCTGCCAACAAGCTGCCATCATCACAGTGCGGCTACCTGGCAGCCTCTTCCACTTTGCTGCAGCCCCCTTTGCTCCAAGGCAAGGGAATCTGACATCCTAGGGGTACGCTGCAGGAACAAGAACTTTATAAACCTCAGTTTATTCTCAGTTACCCAAGTTGCTTTGGTTGCCACCACTGTTGCATTCCAAGCTGAAAGGTACAGCAGGCCATCAAATGTAGTCGGTTGAGTGGGACTGTCACTAAAGCGTCGGTAGAGGGGATTGGTGGCCTTTTGCCATTGGTTCTAGCCAAGAACACCATTCATGAAAGGATTAGCTTATTCTTGCCTTCTCTTAAGCAAATAAGCCTCAGTTTGATACTTCCCGACATACAAAATTTAATTCATAATAGTTGCATTGCTATAAATATTCATACTGTCATCTTCGGTATTTATTTCTAAGAAATTACAAAAAATTGTATGGAGCTCCAAGATGTTTACTGTGTGTTAGTGTAGTTGCGGGAGGCAGCACTCATCACTGGCTTCTCTGGCATGCTAGAAGCTAAGAAATGTCCTTTTAGCATGAAACACTCATTATCAGACTTCTCTTTCCAAAAGCAGAAAGAAATAGTAAGTTCTCTCGTTCTGCAAATCTGGACTCTGTGAGTCATTTTAAGAATTCATTTGAGCGGGTGAAGGGAGGGCAGGGACAAGGGAAAAAAATGAGAACCAAGACCTGTCATGTAAAGGTACAAGATCCCAATGATGAATGTAACTGTACTGTATACCTAAAATGTACCAATAATCTCAGTGAGGAAAAAAAAAAAAGAATTCATTTGGTCAACAAATGTAACTGAGAATCTTCTCCATAACCAGCCCTGTGCATGGTCCTAAGAAGGGATTCAGTGGTGAACGTAAAAGCACAGTCGTGTATTTCTTGGGAAATGTATTTCTTGACTGTCCACCCATACAGATCAACTCTGTAATTGCAAACTATGATGTGTGCTATGAAATAAAAATGCCCATGGTATAAACAGTGGACTCCAGAGGAAGCTAAGGTAACCTCTAATCCCAGAGCTTCAGGATAACTAGGCCATAGCTATTTTATTACTTGAGAAGATATCAGCATTTACTCTGAATAGATGGAATGCCGAGTATTTATTCTCACTGTGGAAATAGTGCCTTTCAGAAGCAAATCATTCCTTTTTCGAAGCCAGAGGAACTTTAGAGATCATCTGCTTTAAACTTCTCATTCTGCAAGAGGAAATTGAGGTCTCAGGAGGGATGAAATTTCACTCCGGGTGACAGATCCTGCTATCAGCAGAAATCAGGGAGGGTCCCAGGATGCTTTTTCCTGAGTCCCATGTTATGTGAAAGAGATTACTTAGCTTACTTTTCCTATATTTGAAAACAACTTTCTGAATACATTGCTTGCCTGAGATTCTAGACACAGAATCGTGCTCAAAATGTTTAGAAACATAGAGAGATCTGGCTCAAATTCAGCTCCTACCAATTACAAACTAAGTGACTTTAGACAAATTCCTTTCTTCTGGTCCTAACTTTCTTCTCTTAAATGAACTTACTGATGGCAGAGCTTTATGTAGATACATGCATATATGCATACACTTATCATCTATATACATGTATGTGTGTATGGGTGTATATATGCAAATGCATATGCTTGTGCTCATCAGTGTACATAAATAGCTCGTTAATTGAGAAAATGTAGAAAAGTATTGCTTTCAAACTGAATTACTGGTATGTCCGTCCCTATCTTTCACCTTTACCAGTTGTTTAGCTAGTTGTAGTGATAATAAGGTTATTGATGATGATGATGATGATGATGATGATGATGATGATGATAACTGCAATAATGATCTAATAACTGACAAGCATATTTAATGGGTAATATTAAATGGGAATTACTGCATGCAGAAAACCTTGCTCTCATATTCATACTAACTCTGGAGATTGTTCATTTTTAGAGACGAGGAAACAAAGTTTAGAAGTTTAAATAGTGAAGGAATGCATATGATTAAAATATACTCTAAGTATTGAAACACACACAAGAACGGAAGTGTGAAATTGGAAGGGAGAGTGGGGAAGAGAGGTGATGGGCATGTGTCAAATCGATCAGGGCATATCATATGCAGGGACAAAACTTCAAACAGGAAGCTCATCAACACATACAGCCAATGTGCGGTAAAAACACAGATGGGAGGCCCAACTTCAGTAAGTTGTCCACAGTCTTGCAGCTAGTCAAGCAGGGGTAGGAGCCCAAGTTGTCTGGCTCCAAGACCTACAGACTAGCCAAAGAGCTAGACAGTTCATAAATATATACTTACTATCACAAATACAATTTCTAATTCTAAGCAATAGTTTGTTCCTAAAAAGATCATCAATATTTGATCATTTTCCAACTATAGGACGACAGCTTCCAATGATTCAGCCTTGGACTTGGAAGGAAAAGAAAAGAGTAAGTTATATAAAACAGAAATCTGGTTATGGCACATCCCTGTTTAATCTTTCTCAATGATGGTCCATTTATAGAATAAACTCAGGCTTCTTTCCCTGACATAAGGACTTTTGCGTGATTTGACACCTCCCTTACCTCTAGCTAAGAGCTAGAACTGCTTACACTTCCCTCTAACTACTATGCTCTGTCACTCCTCAGACCTTGTTCTGTGCTTCGTCTGACTCTTTTTCCTACCATTCCTGAGTGTGCCTCCTTTATAAGACTGGTGATTCTGCCAGGCAATTTACTTCTTGATCCATTTTGTATTTCCACCGCCTGCCTTCAAAGCCCATGCTAAATGCTAAAGAAAAAGAATGTAGATAAGAAGTCAATTTTAATACCAGAAGTTTCAATTTCGGTTATTGAAATCTTAGGTAATTACCTGGTTTCTACGTCTGTATGGGCATCAAAGAATCCCTAGTAAAAAAAAAAAAAAAAAAAAAAAAAAGCACGTGCTAAGACAATTTTAAAAGTGCATTTGATTTATTTGAAAGCAGACTATTTACATTTAGTTAACTTTTGCCAACAATAAATTAAATATGACATCCAGTTGATTTGTTAGAATAGTCATTTAAATGGGTAGATCATAGAATCAGTTGTGAATAGCCAGCAAATTTTTATAAATCCAAGTAGTTGCAGCTGTTTCGGATTTTCTCTGAAGGGAATTGAGAGTCACAGAGTTTAGAGACAATAGACATCTTGAGGACACTGCTCTTATGCAAAGACTGACTTCATTTCAGCAAGCTTGAAACTAGCAGATTGAAAATTATCACTGGTTGGGAGCCAAGCATAAGGCTTAGGTAACTTGAGCCAAAGCTCCAGTTGTATTATTTTCCATCAGTGGAGGATACCCCGTAGAAATAGATACACTAAACTATTTCTGTGGGACTATCGTCCTGTATGTGTACATAAATGCATATAAATCCCCACCTCTGCCCTGCACACACACACACACACACACACACACACACACACACACACACACACTCATCTTCCTGTCCAAACATTATATTATTTCTTTGGAAAGAGAAGAGCAATTGCTCTAAAAATTCTTGAATGGAAACCAAAACATTTGGAAATCTTGTTCTCTACCCAGAGCTTAGCTGACACCCCCCTCCCAAATTCCCAAAAGTAACTAATAATGGATTTGTAAGGTGTAAGGAATTTGTACAATGTCTTCCTCTTTGCTTTTTGTGAAAGACTGTTGACGCTAGTTCCCATTAATACAAGAATGACAATTTGTAACTGCTTCCTATATAGGCTATTTCACTCAGTTTGCCTCTAAATGAGGTAGGTATTCAGTTCTAATGGAGACTTTCCAATAGCGTGGTTTTATAACATGAAAACACACAGAATTAGATCATGGCTATAAATCATCACAGGATCTGTGAAGCCAGTGTATTGTGTAGCTTCAAAACACTCACAAAAATGTATCCAGTAATCTAAAATTGAGCTAAAGATCATGATGAATTTCTTCTTGTCATTGTAAAATCTTCCCATTCCCCCCGCCACACCCAGAGACATTGTGAGTCTTTGCAACAATAGGGAGAAGGGACAAAGAAAAAGCATAGTCTTCAACCATTTTTGCTTATCTCATCTCTGCTTTCACCTAAAAATATTGCAAATCTCTGTGTTCTCCATTGATTTTTATGTGGCCACTTAAAAAATTTTAGCAGAATTTAAAAAATGTGACAATTCTATAATTCTGTATTGAAATTTTAAAACAAAACTATTAGGGCTGGGGTTGTAGGTTAGACCTCAAATGTGGAACACTGGCTTAACACGCGTGAAGCTCTAGGTTTAGTCTCCAGTTCTACAAAATACACATGCACACACGCACACACGCACACAGAGAGCACCACAGACCTATTACATCACTATAGAATGCACCCACTAAAATCTAAATATTGTAGCAAATTTGATTCCTCTCAGAATTCATTTGAATCACCTTTCTTAATGCAAAAATTATGCATGGCTTCTACTTTCTTAGTTCTAGTCCACTTTTACCAAATACTAATTCTCTTCTGATGTAATAAATTTTTTTGTTCCAAAGCTTTCTCTTAGTCACAGCTTTTTTGCTTCTCTGGTACAAAAGTTGAGAATAAAAATTTAAAATTTTCTGATGACAAAATCTGACTCCAGATTGACGTATCACAGTTATTTGTATATGATTTGCCATATATATAACACCCCACCCTGCCCCACCCCCTTTTTTTTGAGACTGGGTATTGTTAAATCACTAAATTGTCAAAGCTGGGCTGTAATTTGCAATCCTCCTGTTTTAGCATCCCAGAGTGCTGGGACTACTAATATTTGCCACCCTTTGGAAGCTCATCTTATCTCTCTCTTTTCTTTTTTTTTTTTTTTGTTTGGTACTGGGAATTGAACTCGGGTCCTTGCTCTTGCGAGGCAGGTGTGGTGCTACTGAGCTAAATCTCCGGCCCTGGAAGCTCATCTCTTAATGAGATGGATCATTGATTAATGCATATATCCATGGATTTTAGTGATTCACTGTTAGATTAAGAGAACGTATGGCATCTATTTCTCTCTTGGTTTTATAGGTTTTAGCACTGAAAATATTCCTCATATAAACATATAAATGAGACATAGCAGAGTGTGTTAAATTGGTGTCACTCAATTGTTAGAGTTTCTCTTGAGTTACATGCCAAAACTAACCTAGTTATCTGTCATCAGAAAAGTATTTATAAACTGACAATGGCCTCGGGTCTTTTTTCAATTTTATTGAAATTGAAGAATTGGGAAAGTTCTGACTTGGGAAAGCAGTTATTACCCAATCATTATCATTATTCAACTTCTCAGTTTCTGGGTAGCCACCTAAAAACTAAGACTTACTGGAAGACTACCTTTTAGTTTCAGTTATGTAAGATAAGTTCTAGAGACCTGCTGTATAACCTTGTTCCTATGCAAGAAAAGCTTCTTAGAGGCTTTGCTTATAGTGTCTTGAATAAAATAAGGTTTAAGGATGTCAAGATCTTGAATCGTACTATAGGATTTTCACTTTGGGGCGATACTATTGAGTAAGACTTCAATAATGCAAGAAGTACACATTCTTTTGAAAAATGAAAGTCAAGCAATCATCAAAAGACACCACAGACTGTTTCTCAGGCACATTATCACTTTAGTTGCATCTGAATCTTGAGGTTCTCAAAATAGGATCTCTCAGAATGATCCATGTCATGTCCATATGCTACTGGAAAAGTATTTGCCAACTTAGATTCTTCCTTTGCAAAAGAAAGAGCAGTTTTAAAGAATTAAGATTTTCTTACCATTACTCAGTGATGAAGAGGTGAAGTTAGCATGCAGACTGCAGCTCTCTGACCCCAAAGTTCACACTGCTCCTTATAATTCATCCACACCAGTCATTACACAGATATGATCCATCAAATAAATGACCCAGAAATATTTTGCTGCTCTTTCCAGAATACATGTAAAATAAGTGGTTGCTTCTAAGTTGTAGCTTAGTATCCCTGGTTTTTGGTTTCATAATGTCTACATGGAGTTGAAATTCACTACATGTTAGATGTTCAGCCAAATTTGAATGACAGCCAGTATTGCCCACTTGAACATGGTAGCCCAAGCTAGACAGATCAAGTTATGGCTGATCATTCCAAACTTCTGAAATCATGATAGTCCTTGTGAAATGCCAAGTGCCAGGGATGCTGAGATGTATCTGATTCAGTTTATGTGCATTCATGCATAGTTATCGGTAGCAATTAGTGACAGGAATCCTGGTTCACTTACTCACAATTCTTTTGTTTCTGGGAGATTTTTTTCCTTCTTTTCCTTTTCCTTTTTTCCCTTTAGTTCCTAGTCTATAAAACAGGGTCAATAATAGTAAGATTGTTTAAAACATGAAATGAAATGTGTGTAAAAGCTTGTTAAATTGTCTGGCATATAGTAAATACTTGATTAATGTTATTTTGCCTATTGTTGGTGGTTCTTAACAAGGGGTGATCTTACCTTCTAAGGGAAATTTAATATGTAATGATAATTTTGGTTGCTAAAGCCAGAAAGTGATCCCATAATATACTATGCAACCCCAGTAAGTTTCAAATGTCAACAGTACTGAGTTTGAAAAATCCAGTTCTGCATTGCACATATTAGATTCATGCAGTAAAGTGAGATTCAAGCAGTAGTACCACATCTTCTTCTTTTTTTGTTGTTTGTTTTTGTTGTTGTTGTTGTTGTTGTTGTTGTTTTGGTACTGGGGATCGAACTTTTGTGCCCACATATTTTTTTAAACAGTTTGAAAAGAAATGCCAACATCATGTGATTCTACCAGAGTTGAACTGTTGCTTGAGTATGACCATTTCACCACCTTCAGCAGAAAGCTTATTGCAGCAGCTTAGAGTTCGAGTCCTTTTTCATGGCTAAATGCTTGTACAGTTTTATTCCCTTTTCCCAGAAAGTTGTATGTCTTGTCTGTATGTCCAGTTTTTACCCGCTTTTCAAGTTTATAACAAATGCATTTCTCCAATAGAAACTTCCCTCTCATCCCTTTATCCACAAATTTGTCATCATGGCATAGGTAGCTCTAGATATTTTAATTCCTTCTACATCTTCTCTCTGCTTACAGTTACTGCATTGCATTATAATTTTTGATAGATTCTTCTTCTCTAATATTCTATGAGTTCTTTAAAGCACAATTACTTTTTTCTAGCCTCTGCTGAACAGCACATTGACTTGGAGGGAACATTAATAAGTTTTGGTGAATGAATAGATGAGCAAATAAATAAGATGAGTCACATGTTTAGAACTAGAACACAGCATATGGAAACTCTGCTTGGTTCTCAACTTCCTGGGAATTTTCCATCCCTTTTATGGAGAAGCAAAGGTGAACGAGTCTACTGACCCTGAGAAGCACTGGCTCAGTATCAAAGTGAGCCATCTGGAAGGCCCAGTTCAACAATAGGAAGTGGCTAATCACATTTATCTTTTTTATGTTATCTAGTTAGTTTATTTTCAAATTTATAACTAAACCATGGTAGTGTGTTTGTGTGCACACACACACTTTAAGCTATTTGCATTTACAGGTGGTTTAAGACAGTGCTTTACTTCACATAACTGTGCAGAACATAGCATTCAAGGTACTGTGAATTTTTACTATTTAAGCAATCATTAATAAATACATAAAGCAAATCATTATTACTGTACATAGCATAGTGTTATCAGTTGGGAATTTTCTGTTAAGACTTTGAGGCTTGAAAATCTTGTCACAATATGCAACAGTTATATGAAAATAAATCATAAACTAGAAAAAGTATAGATTAGAAGTGAAAATGTTAAGGCAAAACCATAAATATTAATAAAATGAGGCTACTCTACTGCATTATTATTTGTTTAAAAGAGTTGTTTTATTACTTGCATGCTATATATTATTGTCCACCTGGAAAAATCCAAAAGACTCATCCAAAAACCACTAGCATAACTAGAACAGGTTTGTAAGGTAGTAAGATAAAGAATTTTAAATCAATAGCTATTTCTATAAGGAAACACTTAAATATGACAAAATCCCATTAATATTAAAAAAGAAAAAGACAATTCCTTAAAATAATTTGAGAGAATTATGTGACTCCTGAGGAGCTATGACATTTTATTAAAACTGATACAGTATGTGAATAAAAATGCCAATTTATGAATTTACCTTTCCCTTCATAGTATTTCTACCTGGGATCGAACTCGGGTCCTTGTGCTTTTTTTTTTTTTTTTTGTGGTACCCGGGATCGAACTCAGGTCCTTGCTCTTGCGAGGCAGGCCACCGAACCGCTGAGCTAAATCCCCAGCCCGGGTCCTTATACTTTTGAGGCAGATGACAGAACCACTGAGCCAAATCCCTGGCCCTCCAATCATAGTATTTATGTATACTCTTCATCATTTTTCTCAGAGTGTCTATAAAGCAATGACAGATCCCCTATAGTGACTGGCACTCACTAGTCTCAAAAAAGCAGTTTCTCTATGTTAGACATTTCTGCATGTACCTTGAAATTTTGTTTCTCTGGGTTTTTGGGGGTCTTTTTGTTTGTTTGTTTGTTTGTTTTTGGTACCGGGGATTGAACTTGGGTCCTTGTGCTTGCAAGGCAGGTGGCAGAACCACTGAGCTAATCTCCAGCCCATTGTTTTTCTGTTTTGTGTTACTTTAAAATTTTTTTTCATTATGTTTTCCCTTTTGAGATAATTATAAATCCATATGCAGTGTTGAGAAACAAATTACAGAAAGCACTTTAGCCTTTTCTCAGTTTCTCCCAATGCTAACATCTTGCAAAGGTACATTATTGCAGTCATAGCCAGGATAGTGACACTGGTACGGATTCACCTTGATTTCTGCAGCTCTTTTGGAGTGGCAGACACTTCCCTTTCATTTCCAGCTTGCCCCAAAGACCAATCTGTTCTCTGTTTCCATATTTTTTTCATATCAATAATGTTATGTACGTGGAAACATGTGGACTATAACATTATCACACAGGTTTTTTTCATTTGGCATAATTCTCTGGAGAGTTTTCTAGGATGTTGTATGTGTCAGAGTTTATTCCTTTTCTTTGCTGAGTCATATTTCATAATATAAATACACTGCTCTTTAACCATTTATCTGTAAAAAGACATCTGGATTGTTTCCAGTTTTGACCTTTTGTGAAAAAATTGCTATACACTTTTATGTGTAGGTTTTTATGTGAACCTGGTCTTTCACTATCACTAACAGAATCACTGCTATCTATTGCCTCAATGAAATCTTTAACAAAACCTATCCAATGACACTTGCTTTTGCCTCCTTTTGAGGTTATTGCAAAAATGTGTCATTGCGTTACCATTGAACAGATTCCTCACTCACTACAGCCTTATTCAGGTGGTGTTTTCTCAAAAATTGGCACTGTCTGCATGTTTTACACATCTCTCTGATCTTATTTGAAGTGAGGCATTCCTCCTCTGCAGATGAAATTTCTTTCATAACTTCTAGCTTTTGGAAGACAATCACCCACACTGCCGGGGGTGGGGGGGGAGGGAGGAGGGAGAGAGAGAGAGGAGAGACAGAGAAAGAGAGACAGAGAGAGAACTACTTGTATTACAAATCATCTCTTGTTTATCAAGTTCAAATTTATCACAAATGTTTGCTTGTCTTGTGGAACACTAGCAAAAAAAATTACTTGTTTTACTGTATTTCATATTAAATGGATTGTGGTAGTTTGTATTGGGGGGGATTAGTCTGTCAAATGTATATGTAGAGCTATTATATTGTTCATGTCCGTGGATCTACTTCATTTCTGATACTGGTAATTTGTGTCTTCTCTTTTTCTCTCTCTCAATCTTTCTAGAGGTTTGTTAATTTTATTGCTTTTTCAAACTCTTTCATCAATTTTCTTGACTTTCTGTTTTTAATTTTTGTCGATTTCATTCTTGTATCATTTCCCTCCTTCTGTTTAACTTGCATTTATTTTGCTGTACCTTTTCAATATTTTTTTTGAGACAGGATCTCACTTTGTAGGGTAGGCTGGACTCAAAATCATGATGTAGCCCAGGTGGGCCTTGAATTCATGATGCTCCTGCCTCAACTTCCCTCATTTGAGTGAATCTTTTTTTTTCCAAGTATATCAGGCCCTTAGTGACTGTGTTGGTTCCTGATGCTTTCACCCTACTTCTATCTTCCCTTCATGTCTAGTCACGGTCTGTCTCATCTTTGAAAGCACTTTGACTAGCCAAGCTTACCCAATCACCCTACCACTCTCTCAAGTCTCGAGTATAGCCCTATCCTGGTACTGTCATATATTGCAGTTTGGGTTTGAAATGTCCCCCCACACTCATGTGCTAAAAGCCTGCTTGCCAGTTGATGGGCTTTGGGGATGTGGTTGCATCATAGAGGTTCTAACTTCATGGGAAGAATGAATCCATTGATAGCATCATAATTTGGTGGCATTACTGGGAGGAGAGATAAACAGAAGTTGGGACCTAGTCGAATGGAGTAGATCATGGGATGTGACCTTAGGCCTGTATCTGGTCCCTAGCTTCTTACTCTGGGGTTCTTTCCCTTTTTCTTTACTTCCTGGCTGCATGAGTTGGGCAGCTTTCCTCTGCTAGGCCTGCCTTCCACGTTGATATTTCTGCTTTGTCACAAGCCTAAAAACTGAGCCACCCAATTGTGGTCTGAGACTTTTTAAAGAATGAGCCAAAATAAGTCTTTCCTCCTTTAAATTATTTTCTTCGCTTCTTGGTGACAGTGATTAAACATATTTCATGGTAATTTTTCTGTGTTTATGACTAAAATTGACAAAGGTTGTTCTTTATCTTCATTATCCCATTACCTGTTTTATCCTTTTCATCCCTAACCAGGGTCATAGAATTTTACTTTTACAATTTAGCTACACACATGATCACCCATGCAGTATTAATGGAAAAACCAATTCTTCAGTTAGTTACATAACTTAGAGAGGATCAGACAGTGTTGGAGCCAGTAATAATTTGCAAAATGCTTATTTTTACACTCAATCCTTTGTACCATTTCCTATCTTAATGGAAGAAATGGGGAAAGGGTGGTGATATGGTGAAATGCAATGTGATGAAGGCATTGCAATTGCCAAAACATACTTGCAATTTTATTTACACACATATTATTTAGAAGGTACTCCAGATATTATAATATGGGTCTATGGATGGAAACAACTATTAAATGACTAGAGCACTTCAAAGTGTGGTAGACTAGACCACACAAATCATCAGAATGAATGCCAGGAAAATCAGATCAGTCTGAATCACATGTGGATACCACAGAAGGAAGTCATTTAAATCTGTCAATTGACTCTTAATGACTATTTCTTTAGGTACTCTGGCAGATACAGTTGTTATACAATACTTTTCTTTAAGTATCTTATTATGAAATAGAACTACGATTGTTATAAACAAGTCAGAGTGTGTGTCATGAAACAAGAATTAGGATTAATCCATTCTAAGCAGTTAGATTTAAATAAAAACAAAACTAATGTGATATATGTGACATAAGCTGTACAGAAGTTTTTTTAAATGCCTATGTTTAGTTCTGGAAGTGGTGGGATTTGAAATGGACTTCAATGATGGAACTTGGACCATTAGAAACTGGGGAGACTGTTGTGAAGAATAAGAGGTCCAAGCCTTAAGGGGTACTAGAGGTAGCTTATCTGGATTGGAAAGTAGGCTAATCTATACATAGAGTGGGATTTGAGGCAAGAAAAATAAAGTGGAAAAGTTGGTTGTATTGACATTGGACTTCCAGGTCTCAGAGATGGTCTTTGGTCAACTGGCAATGGTGATCCATTGGAGACTTTTGGATAGAACAGTACAATGCCAGAAAGTGGTGTGGATAAAATATGAACTTGGTGCCTGAATGTGAAACAATATAAAGCAGGAGCATGTGTGGAAGTTATGGAATCAATGGATAAACTAGTAAGGTCCTAATTTAGTGTAGTAATCGTGGAGATAAAGAACGGCAGTTGATGTAATCTGTGCTGCCAACTCCCACAAACCATAATGCCTTATTGAATATGAGATGGAGGAGAGGGGAAAGGGGCAAGTATGTCCTGAGATTTTACTTGTAACCTGTCACTCTTCGTATGACCCAATGGTGGGGCCGGGGATTTAGCTCAGCGGTGTTACCACCTGCCTCGCAAGCGCAAGGTCTGGAGTTCGATCTCCAATACAGAAAAAAAAAATTCTTAAGACCCAATGGGAAACAAATTTGACAGATGCAAAGCCACACTAAGAATCTTTTTTTTTTTTTTTTTTTTCATTTTGGCTCCTAAGGTCACGTGTTCCTAGGTCTAACATATGTCAATTTCTTTAGGACAGGCTAATGTTTAGTGAATATGCACAAGTACAGATGTAAAAGTTATTAAAATATTGAAATATGTACACACTGGCTGGCACATCTGCTGTCCCAAGTACCCTCTTACTCATATGTTCCCTTTGTAGGGCTACTGTGCTTTCCCGTAATCCAGCACCCATACAGGGAATATCTGGCAGATAAGCCAGCATGCAGAACCTGTGTTGCATCTACTCTGTGTGTCCTCACTGATCAGTGATCAAGCCATGCTGGGCTGTAATGTTTTTAATATTATTCCTGCTATGGATAGAGTTTTCTCCCAGAGCCTGTTAAATTCTTTAAGCAAATGGATTTCCACTGACCCTGTACATAGTAAATCCCCAGACAGAGAAAAACTAGGTTTAAATTGAAACCCTATTGAACTGAAATGTAAATAATGATTCACTGGTAATTTTTTAAACTGTTAATATCCGGTGGCAAAAAGAATACAATTAAGTTTTGTATTTCCAATACTGATAGTGAGACTAGAACTAGTTCAACTGTAATAGTTTTATGAGTTTAAAAATTGATATTGTTTTGCCTAAGAAAAAATTTTAAATTGACCAAAGTTTTAAGAAAAGAAGATGTTCATATAAAGTTGTTTAAAATTGTAAAAAAAAAAAAAATAGAATCAAACTAAACATCAAATATTGAAAGAATAACTAAACCACACTGATTTAGCTTATGGTATATTTTATTTCTTTTTTTTTTTTTTTTT
>NW_022900948.1:27232219-27289789 GCF_012274545.1 Fukomys damarensis | reverse complement strand
GTCCTTCCTGGGTCTGTTGTCGCGCAGGCCGGGAGCTCCCGCGCAGGCCGGGAGCTCACGCGCACGCCGCCGGGTGATCGCAGACAGGCAGGTAGGCAGGCAGCTGAGAAAAACCCCCTCTGGGGTCCTTGGGTCCTTCCTGGGTCTGTTGTCGCGCAGGCCGGGAGCTCCCGCGCAGGCCGGGAGCTCACGCGCACGCCGCCGGGTGATCGCAGCTATTTTATTTCTTTATATGATTCTGAGTCATTAGCTATTTTGAAAAGGAAAAATAGGGTAAGATGTAATTTAAAAAATCTTCACAGGGCCTCTCCTAAAAGTGCAAGCCCACAAAGTTGTAATTATAAAACTCACTTTTTTCATCTGGACTGTAAACACCTTAAGAAAATTAAGAATACAGAAAAGTCTTCATTTGAAAATTCCATATTCAGCCAGGTTGTGTTTACCTGTGAATCAGTATGTAAGTATATGCATGTTCTTTGATGATTTGCCCTTTTATAGACACAGTCCTGTGAGGGTCTTGTTTTTTGATAAACAAGACCTCATCTCCTGACAAGTCTGAGCAAAGGCTTATATTTATAACATGGCATCCTGCAGTTAAGATGCCATTTGTTTTCATGGCACCACCCTGGGTTCAAATTAACAATTGTGCTCAAATAGACTCTTTACTGCAGCCAAATGAGCGGACCAATCAGAGGGAAAGTTGCAGGGTGCTAACCTGCACCATGTAGGTTCCAATGTACAGATTTCAGGGCCGTGGACAGTCTCCTCTTCTACAGGATAATTGCTTCCTAATGAAAAGAAAGTCCCCATCCCCAGGCTTAGGTTCTTATCCCATATTTGTGAAGGTGTTGCCTCAGCCTATGAGAAATTGATTCTCTTCTAAGTGGATCCCTGAGCTCAAAGTCCTAGCAAAAACATTCGTAGGAACAGATTCCTTATTCAGATCAGACCCATAAAGGTGAAAAGAAGCATGGCATTATAATAATAAAGAGCCTTCTCGAAAGGACTACATGCTGCCCCGGCACCTGACCTAGGCAGAGCAGAAGTGAGGGCCCATGGATTTGCTCATCTCCACAGGCTGCCATAGTCATCCACGTGAATGGGCACCCTCGGCACTACTTAACGCGCAGCCAGATGCAGCTCGGTCAAGTGCCCCAGAACGGCACTCTCAAAATATCCACTAATCTTTAAGATGAATTGTGAACAGGGTAAAGGCTTTTAATTTTATCAGAGTTTTGAAAAACTAAACATGTATGAAGAGGAATTCTATAAAATGTAAGCCACTGTATAATGCATGTTATTAATATTAACATTTAGTCTTCTAAGAAGTTAATATTTAATGGACCAGATAGGTTAAAGAGAAAGGAGATTTATTTGTGTTTTACAAATTCCAGATTTGTTGATATTTCATCTACTTCAAAAATTTGCATTGTCAGCTGAAAAAAATCTCGTTAGCACAACATGGTCACTTCAGGAATCACACTTCCTGTAATAGTCGCAGATACCACCAATGTGTTTCTGAAAAGGGAAAGTGCTTATTTTAACAACAACAATAAAAGCAATTAAATAATAGTTCATACATTTCCAGATGAGGAAACATCTCATTTAAAAAAAAATGCAATAGCCCTTTAGCCAACACTTGTGAAACTTGTTCAAACCTCAGATTTATTTCATGTCTTCAACTTTTGCTTAGTTTTGGATGAGGAATTTTCCCCTTTGGGAATCAAGGCAGTTGATTATACCTCTCCCACCAGAATTGTGCAATGCCTTTAAATGGCTTTCCTAAGTCTGTTTTCCATTATCGTTCTGAATTTCACAATATATTTCCAAGTGTACTTTTGGATACTTTTATCCAAAACGCTATTCTCCAGTCCTATAAACTCTTCATTATTCAAAAGATTTTGGAGAATAAAAGCACGGAATTACTTCCTTCTCAAGTAATATTATTTTTAAAATAAATGATAAAATCTACAGCTAGCCTCTGACTACCCATATTAAAAGTTTCTTTAAGTTGCTTTTTAGTATTAGTCATTAATATTTCAAATATTAATTTTGGAAAGATCCTCGTGTCATGAGTTGTAACTTCTGCGTGCTATATGCAAAGAAAAGAGTCGCTTGCCAGTGACCCCAAAGCTTTTTAGTGGAAGAACCAAGATTGCAAGGTTCCCAGTCTAGGTTGTCTAGACTCCAACTCTAACGACCTTTCATGTCGCCCCGTTGTTACCCTTCCTAACTTCAGTACTCCCTCCTCCCGTCCCAACCTGTGCTCCTTCAGCGCAGCTGCTTTTCTCTGGCCCTCCTTTGAGTGACTACCTGCTCGGGCAGTGCGACCGACAACAGCCATGCCGAACAATTGGGAGGCTCCCTGCAGGCACCAGGGCATGTTGCCCAGGAGAGAATGAGATGAGTGCATATCACACACGGTGTGATATGTGCCAGAGCAGAGATCGGGGCCGTGCGCTGGGGAGGGGGTTGGAAGGCAGAAGTCCAGGCCAGACAATCTGTCTGAAGAAGAAGCTTTGAAGGACAAGCTAGAGTCTTAAAGGATATTTAAGGTTCACTAAGAGGCGAGAAAATATATGCAAAAGCAGAAGCTAAGTGGAAGATAGGAAAGGGGAAAAAAGGAAGTAATATTTACCAATGGCCAGAGCACCCATCTGCCACAACGAATCTATGAGGAGTACAATTATCTATGTTATGGCTGAGAAAATGAAAGGTTGGGGACATTATTATAACATTTACTGAATGCCAAACTATATGCCAGGAATTAGTGCTCTACTCACTTTATTTCGGTGAATCCTAATCACCCCCCCCAAAAAAACCACACCCCAGAAAAAGCAAAGTCACAGAGAAATAAAGTAAACTGCTCAAATTCCCAAGTCTAATAAATGTGGCGGGAGCGGGAAAAGGGTACAGTACACCAGGTGCTGGCTGATTCTGAAGTAGGGTGTGCAATTCATTGGTTCATTGCAAATGACAGAGGTGAAAAGAGATCCACAGTGTCACTGTACTCCAGACTAATGAGCGAGAGCTTTATGCTACTGGCACAATGTTTAGGTAGAAAGTGATTTGATTGAATTAACGTTTTTAAAAAAACCTCAGGCAGCAACATCTCAAATGGGTTAAAGACAGAGATAAGAAAGATTGAGGGGAGCTAGGGATTTAGTGATGCTACCGCCTGCCTTGCAAGTGCAAGGTTCCAAGTTCGATCCCCAGTACGAAAAAAACAAAAAAAAAAAAGAAAGGAAGATTGAGGGGCCAGTCAAGAGGACTTTGTAAAAACCCAGAAGAGAGATGATGCAGTCACATAAGAGTAGTGCTGATGGAGAGAAAAATTTCAGGATTTTTTCAGGCAATTAGATCCAAAACCATGGTTTTCATTTGGATATTAGAAAAACAAAAGAGAGAAAAAAAAATAAGGAATCAGGATACTTTCCAATGTTAAAGAATCAATAATCACGAAATGAGGTCTGAAGTTATAGACATTGACTCTTTTATATATAAACGTATTTATTTTTGCTTTTATCTAATACCTACTCACTGTATTGAAACTAGTACTTGTAGATCATTAACTTGAAAGCTTCAGAATTCTACCCTGAATATGCAGCATGTGCTGTATACCTAAACTTACAGGTTGTTTCCTGCATGTCTCATATATGTATTTATGTATCAGAAAAGGATAATACAGTTCAGGAGAGTTTTAATATCTTTTACACTTACCTACATAATTTGAACGACTGTGATGTCAAGAACTATATTCTTATGAGTAGTATGCCATTGGATGAATGGGTCAAAAGAATTTGACAGACCCTCCCTAAATATATGTGTCATCATTCGTGTTGTACACAAAGAAATAACACTTATGCATACATTTTTGCTTACTTGATCATTTTTATTTGGGGCAAATTCTCAGAGGCAAAATGCAGTATTAAAGAGAAAGCTCTAATTGGGGCTTTTGGCATCTACCCTCAAACTGTCCTACAGAAACTTCACACACTCTCAACAGCATGGGAGAGAGCCAATTTTTTCACAGTAATTTTTATTCATTTATGGTGAGTAAGGCTAAATAAGTTGTCTTATTATTGATCACTTGCGTGTCTTCATTATGAATTTTCCACTTCTTATCCTTCGTCAATTTTCCTATTAGAATATTCATATCTTTCTCATTGTATTGTTCCTCCTTATGATAGTAATTTGATTCATCAAGATATTTTCAAATATTTTATATATCTTTGCACATCCAATTATTTTTAAATATATCTCTGATGTATTTTAGGGTTACATCTTACCAACCCAGTTAAATTAACTCTCTAATATTTACAATGACTGGTATGTTTGGTTTTACTTCTGTTACCCTGTTTATGGAGCATTATTTTTCATTCTTTCTTGTTGTTTCTTCTTTCTTTTAATTCATTAAGTTTTTTGGTACATTTTAGTAAAACAAAGCCTTTGTAAATAGGGAGGGGTGGAGGGGTTGAAGGGAGGGCAGGGGAATGGGAAAAAATAAAAATAAGCAATTTTTTTCTATTTTTTAATTATTTATATTTTCTTTATGCCTTCTTCACTAATTCGGAGGTTATAGTTTCTTCCTATTCATGGTTATGTGCATTTTATGTAAAAAATTTGAACTTAGGTTTTTCTTTCCATTTTATTACATAAATGTATATGAAAAGAAATAAGAAACTTACCTTTTTCTTTCTACCCATTTCCCAGTTTCTTTCATATTTTAAACATTTCTTCTTTAAACTATGCAAAGATTATATTCTTCCTTTGAGTATGCATTTTTATAAAAAGGTACTTTATTTTATATTTGTTTTAATTTTCACAATTATTTTAATATACTTAAAATGTACTACATGTTCTACACATTTCTCAATATCTAGGAATTTATTAAATAACATTTTTCTAATTCTTGTGTTCTTTATTTTAATTTCTTTCTCACTAAATGAAATATGTCTTTCTTTCCTAAAGCCATGCACATTCTCCAATGCCTTTCTTTTTCATCATATGTACAATATCTTGCCTGATATTTTGAATATTTTGGGTTCATAATACTTTTTTTACACTGGTATGTATCTTATTCCATCTTTTATTCTGGTGCTAGATTTTGCACAGGGGAAATGAAGTATCAGTTTGATTTCCCCATTTGTAAGTATCTTGTTTGCCTTTCCTGCAGTTTGTAATACTTTGCTTTTATCCTGAGTGTGCTTTTTAAATTAATTTTGCCTGGAAATTGCTGAGTATTTTTGCACTAAAACTTTAAGGAATAATGTTGCATTAATATCATAGCTATTATTCTTGCTAGATCTTCTTAGTTCTGTTGTTCTGGAACTATATAGCTTTGTTGTAGTGCCCAATAACACTTTAAATTTTGCAGTAAAAATTTAAATTTTTTCAGTCTCTGTATTTATCTCAGTCACTTTCTCTTACAGCTGCTGGCTTCTATTTAAAGGAGACTACATTTCCTTACACTTTCATGAGAATCATAATTAAATATTTATAGGAAGAAATATTCACAGTAGTAATAATTCTGTGCTCGCTAATTCAAGGGTTAGAAGGAATGTTCCCATTCTTTACGCTGAATTATTTTTAATAAGCCACATATCATTGTTACTATTTTTAAAATAGTTTAAAATTTGTCCAGATCTACAATTTTCTGGTACCTATCAAAGGAATATGGTATCATTTTGTGTTTAAGTAAAATCAAGAGTTTTTGAAGCATTATTTCTTCCAATAATTATAACATGAATCTTACCTCTTAAGATGATTTCTTTATACTACTAGTGTGTTATACTGGGTTAACTTCAGCCTCTGAGAGATTTGGAATCCATACACACCCATGTAGTCATAAAGAGCACAGCCTCTGGATCAAAGCTGTCTGGGTCCCCCTCTGACAGTCACTGTGTATCTTCAGCAAGTTATTTAACCTCTTAGAACTTCAGTTATTCCCTCTATCAGATGAGATTAATACTATTACTTAAATTAGAAGAATAATACTACCAGTTATTTCATAGGTTTCTAAGGAGGTTAAAAAAATAATGTTTATAAAATACATAGAACAATTCCTGGAGCTTAATTAATGCTATATAAATATTTAGCTCTGTTTATAAAATCCTAGCTCTGTTGCCTTCTAACTGAGGAATTTTACTCAAGTCATCATATCTCTAAGCCTCCTTTTAGTCATCTTACAGTGGATATAATGCTAATAAAATTAGTACATATATTTATCATATCAATAACTTGTAATACTGTTATTAACATGTAAGGATTCAATGACACAATTTATATAAAATATCAATACACAGGTGCACAATCCTTGGTTGCTACTTTTTTAATAGACAAGTGCACATTGGAACTATGCTACATTTAATTGTCTTAACAGCATGGCAAACCGCGTTTGTCCCTTTATTTATTGCTAAATTTCTTATTTTTGAGTTATTTTATAGATATGTAGCCCCAGAGTTACAAATTCAAAGACACAGTGTCAATGCAGAGGGAAGATTTAAAGCAAGGTCAATTAGATTCTGCTTTTAATCTTTTTTCCCATGAGACTGGAAAATGCAGGGTCTTTAATTCTTTTTTTCCTCAAAAGGCCTAGCTGAATTTGCTCCCTCAAGCCTTTGCTTTCTCCTCATCCTCTGTCAAGTGCTTTGAACAGAAACAAGGCGCCAAGTGCTTTTTTGCAGATCAACCATTACTCTTATTTCTGCTGGGCTGTGTGTGTGTGTGTGTGTGTGTGTGTGTGTGTGTGTGTGTGTGTAGATGATAGAGCTAGAGCTTCACAGGTAGGGGCGATGAAATATGGTGAGTATGATTTATACCAAGATTTGTTTAACCTGTTAAGGGTCATTGATTCCTCCTAGTCCCTTAATGTATGTTGCTATTTTGAATTTTCCAACAAATCAGCCTAGATGTGTCATACCATGTGTTGGAAACTAATTGTGGGACAGACACAGGAGTCCATGACCTGCATGCAACAAACTACATTACTCTTTTTAAAAAGTGTTAGTTTCCTTTCTTGCTTGAATTATGTTATTATTTCTATGAAAAGATATCTGTTTGGCTTTTCTCCCTCTACTTAGTTTCCAAACACTTTATTAACTCTTAACTGATGCACACATAACTCCGTCTTGCTGGCTGTCTGCCCACAGCTTGCCCATCAGGGACGTACAAGCCTGAAGGTTCTCCAGGAGGTATCAGCACATGCATCCCCTGTCCTGATGAAAATCACACCTCTCCACTGGGAAGCACTTCCCCTGAAGACTGTGTCTGCAGGGAGGGATATCGGGCATCTGGCCAGACGTGTGAAGGTAAGACTCCCACCACTGCAAGCAGGAAATAGAAAAGCTGGGAAATATTAACAATTCTAACCATAAGTTTGAATACCCATTGATGTTACATTGGCCCCAGTGATAGTCAAATTCATTTTTTTTTTTTTCAGTTTTTGGAGACAGGGTCTCACTATATAGTAGAGACTGACCTGGAACTCACTATGCAGCCCAGGCTGGTCTGGAACTCACAGCGATCCTCCTGCCTCAGCCTCCTGAGTGCTGGGATTACAGGCATGCACCACCACACCCAGCATTCAAATTCATTTTTAAAAGCTTTAAAATGTGTCTCAATAATAGTCACATCAAAAATTGAATGTACTTAAGTACCATATAATATGTAAAAAAAGCTGTGACTCTTGGGGATCATAGCAAATTTATCTTGCTACCCTTATTTGTTCTTTGTTTCATACCATCTTAATTAAGAGGGAAAATACCTAATGATGGTGATGGTCAAGAACTAGGGTTTGTAATGTAGCTTAGTGTTTAGCATGTGTGATCTCCTAGTTCCAAATCCCAGCAGCACCTCCCTATGTGGATAGTAAAAAAATTAAAGCTTAAAAATATTTAGTCTGTATTTAAAATTTAATTTGTAGTAAATATAAGGATTGTTCTTTCTAACGTACTCAAATGCAGTAAGTAGGAAAGCTGTGGGAAACAGAAGTCTGTAGAGCATATGCCCTTCAGCAAAGAAAAGAAAGAAAACATTCCATAGACAAAGCCTGACCTTGCTTTTAAATTTTATTTCTATAAATGTTAGTTGTCCACTGCCCTCCCTTGAAGCCTCCTGAAAATGGTTACTTTGTCCAAAATACTTGCAACAACCACTTCAATGCAGCCTGTGGGGTCCGATGTCACCCTGGATTTGACCTCCTGGGAAGTAGCATCCTCCTGTGTCTACCCAGTGGTTTGTGGTCCGGTTCGGAGAGCTCCTGCAGAGGTATGCAAACGGCCAGTTCACGTTGGTTACTCATTGTCTTGTTTGATTTAAACTCTAATGGTCTGGTCAGTACTTTGTTTTTTTAGACCACAGAAAGGGAAAAAAAGTTATAGGAAATTAGAAGGTAGAACTGCTAAATTCTTTTTTTTCCCCTCATTGAGTTTATTGGTCCATTTTAGGTATACAGTACAGCTACATTCATTATTGGGATCTTGTACCTTTACATGACAGGTCTTGGTTCTCATTTTTTCCCCTTGTCCATGCCCTCCCTTCACCCCCTCCTCCCCTGCCCATTTACAAACACTTTATTTCCATTTTTTTCATTTTCTCCTATTTTTTCCTTTCCCTTATTACCTTTCCCCTACCCTTCCCATTTTCCCTACACCTTTAGCCCTTTTCTTCTTATTTCACCTTGTCAATTATCTCATTAGGATCTTATGTACCATTATAGGTTAGAACTGCTAAATTCAATTGACCACATCATCACAAACTATATCTTGTATATTCTTGTGATGAACAAGTAAAAAAAATAAGACTTCCCTGTGAACTAAATGGACAGGTTACTCAAATCTCAAATTTCGAGAGCCAACCCACAGTGCCAAAGATGCCAAGACGTGGTGCCAACTTTGGGGGCAGTCAGGATGGAAGCTAGATGCCAACCATAAATGCAGGAGTTTGAGAACACACCAGGTCCCTGCAGAAGAGCAGGGAGCCCGCTGGTGTGTCTTCAGCCTTCACGTGGGGTGCGATAGAAAGTGCAGTATGTGATCCGGTGAAATCCCCAGGAGCCTGGAGAGGCCAGGAGAAAAGGAAAAGTACCAAAGGCAGGGCCAGAGGTTCCAAAATCAAATACCATGCAGAGAAACAAGAAAGCAGCTGCCGCCCGCATCTACTTCCTTACTTCTTAAAACTCATTCAGCCAACTTCCTACGACTTCAGAAGTAGCACAAGAAAGAAGGATTTTTCAAAGAAAAGTTAAGAGGCAAAGGCAAGCGAAAGACTTGAGGACCTTTCGCCAAAGTCCCTGCCTATGAAGCTTTTTCATACAGCCGAAAAGGTTAGGTACCTATTCATACTGGTAAAAACTGTTGCTTTTCTGAAGGCTACATTTAGCTGGGTATCCTGGTTGGTTGGTTGGCCACCACTAAAGCTGTCGACCTTCCCCCCAGCACCACACATCACCCAGCTCTCTGGGTAAGGAGCTCTGCCTTCTTGTCTTCTCTTGGATCCCACACTCTTAAAGGAAGCCCACCTACTCAGCAATCTAAGATCTTTTGCAAAGCCAGGAGATCTCTATTGTTTCTGTGTACCAGCCACGGATAGTCCACTTCTAAGTAGTGTGTTTGCCTTAAGCAGGTTCTCAATCCAGAGCTTTCTTTATTCCTAGAAAAAGGCAAGGAGAAATGAAGAGGATCGGCAGATTGAACAAAGACGAGCAGAAGGCGGGGCGCAATCCCTGAGATTCAAAGATAGCTATACTGTTTCGCTAAAATGGGACCAGGATTCCAAAGACTGGGAGAAATCTGAGGGGGAACGAACGGTAGAGAAAGGGGAACTGCTGGCCCAATAAATGGATATCATTTAAAGCCAAATAAATAAGTTTAGAAAAACCAAATCCAGAAATTCACGTGAAAGGAGAGCAAAATTTCAAACATAGCCAGATTATGAAACAATAAACAGACAGAAGAATAATTACGAGCAATATTCTTATAGCTGGGTGTGGTGGCGCACGCCTGTAATCCCAGTACTCGGGAGGCTGAGGCAGGAGGATTGCTGTGAGTTCAAAACCAGCCTGGGCTACACAGTGAGTTCCAGGTCAGTCTCAACTATGTAGTGAGACCCTGTCTCAAAAAACCAAAAAAAAAAAAAAAAAAGAAATCTTCTTATATTAAAAATCCAGAGGGCCTGGGATTTAGCTCAGTGGTGCTGCTTCCTGCCTCACAAGTGCAAGTTTCCAAGTTCAAGCTCCAGTACCCCCCAAAAAAAAATTCCAGAGAGAGAATGGAGTAGAAAAGAAGTAGTAATAGATGATCAAAGAATATACGCCAAAGCTGAAATCTTGAAAATAAATAAACACAACCAAAATCTTCCATATTCAGTTTAAAGTCACTTAGTGAGTACCACAAAAAAAAAAAAATTATTAAAACAATGTCTGGAAATAATCTTAGTGAAATTTCTGAATATCCTCAAAAAATAGAAAGTTGGATAGTTGAAAATAATATCACCTACAAAGGAAAGGGACTCTGACTACCCTGAGGAGTTTATTGGCTGTTGTAAATGTTAGAAGATAAGAGTTAGATCCTAGATATCCAATCTCGCACAAGCTATTATTTATGGGGCAAGGCAAAGCAAACACAGTCACTAAAGCCATAAATGTGGCCGTGCCTCTCAGGAAGCTGCCCCTCTGCGGGCTTTGTCCTGAAGGGCAGCACGATCCCTGTGGGCACGTGCTCTTCATCCCAGACTTCCTACTGTGTGTGGCGGTCACTGAGCGAAGCGCAGTCACCAAGGACATGATGGCTCAAGTGATTTATTCAGTGATCAGACCTTACATAACTTTGGAAGGAAATTGGAAACAGAAGGTGCAAAATAGAAGGCGGAAGCTCCAGTCGTTCCGACAATGCAGTCTGAGAAATCAAGTGCGTGCAGTTGTTGGGGTGAAACTGCGGAGGGAAATCGGGAAATCAAGGACAACCCTCACCTGAGTGGCCACACCCGTGTGGCTCTGTAGCAGGCTGAAGCGTGGGGCCTCTGTTAGTCACCAGGGTCATGGATCGGGCCGTGGAGCAGAGGCAGGACGAGTCGAGCTGAACGCCACTGGGCATTTGTCCATCCTTGAATCTGACCACAGTAGCCCCTGACCCACTTCCACCTCCTTGAATCAGCTGCAGGTCCCTCTTCTGACCAACCCCAATGGGACCACAGTAAGGGGTCTGACAAACACACTTCTCAGTTTAACCCGTGCATTACCGCACTAACAGCGCCTCTGCTAGACTGTGAATGCACAAAGAACACAGAATATATTTTTCTCTCTTTATCCTTGGATATACCTCGAGTGAAAAAATGGAAAGTTGAATTTAACACACATATTGGTAATAAATATTTTGATGCTCATTGATAGATAAGTGTGTGTGCATATATATATATGTATATATGTATGTATATGTTTGTGTGTGTGTGTGTGTGTGTGTGTGTGTGTCTTACAATTGGTGTATGTGGGATTCAGATAAATATGATAAATGTCTGAGTCTCACCTCTGTTTCCAGGAGACCACGATGGAGAAAGTAGTATTTTTACAAGTCTAATTTAAATCAATTGTAAGAACAGAGAATAATTTTCCTTATGTCACTTTTTTGCATGAAGAAGGTTGATTCATAAATGAAGTGTTCAGCCTTCTGCACACGTCATGTTCCATTGTTAATATTTTCATACAACTGAGTAGTAATTGGTAGGCTTGATTCTTGTTCCTCTATGGCAGTCTTCATAAAGCAGTTATAGTCATTTTTAATTTCATCTGAATTATGCACTTCTTTCTAAGCCAAGATTCTTTTGTGATTTCTTTATGATAATTAGCTAAAGCACATCATAAAAAATTAAAATCTGTGATTCTGTAGTTTCCTGAATAAAGGCTCAAACTATAAGAAGTCTAACTTTACTATAATATTTTCTTTGTTTTCAGTAGTAGGCATTGCCACAATTTGGAGATTGATTTGAAGTATGGGTCTAGGAAAAACTCTGTCTGACTTATGTTTAAGATAAGAATCACAGCAGGTTCACCTTCTTGTATTGTCTACCACATAGAGGATTGTTCTCTTAAAAGACCAGTTTGCTGTGTGTGTTTAAGTTTAAAACATTATTTTCCAAACGTTCAGTTGACACATAATAATTATAAATATTAATGAGGTACACTGTAGTAATTAAATACACATGTGCAATGTGTAATAATCAAACCAGAATAAGCTGTTACTTCATAAAAAATACTAAAAGTGTATTTAGAGTTTGCTTTAACATAAATCTAAATCAAGGGTTGTTTATTGTAGGATTTTTCAGCGTGTTAAAATAAAAAGGTTTTAAGTTGAATCTAGCAAATAAAAAGTCCTTTTAAAATAGTAATAAATGGTCATTCTTGAGCTAACAAGAGTACAAAATGTTTAGTAAAATAAATAGAGTTATCGCACATACTCTTTTTCTCTAAGGAGCAATGAGAGTTTATTAAAATCAACATTTGAGAAGCAGTGTACTTTGCATCTGTCTGAGACTCAAGCTCTAATTTATTATTAGTTCCCCCTAGATGGTGCAAATCCATTTTGCCTCCACTTCGGAGAACTGCAGTGATTGAAAAAAATCTTACTGATGCCAAAAGCAGTTGTTAATATGTTTCTCAAAGTTTTATACATCTTGACCATGGGGGGTTATCTTAGTCAATCTTTTTAATTGAATTTATTGGTACATTCTAGGTAGACAGTACAGTTACATTCTTTACTGGGATCTTGTACCTCTACATGCCAGGTCTTGGTTCTTATTTTTTCCCCTTGTCCCCACCCTCCCTTCACCCCCTCCTCCCCTCCCCACCTACAAACACTTTAATTCCATTTTTACATTTTCTCATATATTTTTCCTTTTCCCTTATCCCCCCTTCCCTATCCTCCCTCCCTTCCCCCCCTCCTCCCCTCCCCACCTACAAACACTTTAATTCCATTTTTACATTTTCTCATATATTTTTCCTTTTCCCTTATCCCCCCTTCCCTATCCTTCTCACTGTCCCTACACCTTTGGTCCTTTTCCTCCTATTTGCTCTTATTCAGTTTTTAAGCCAATCTGGCAGGTAGCATTATACATGATGGACAGATTCAATAAAAGTAAAAATGAGGAAGGCAAAATAGTTCGATTTATTTTTTATTAATAGTTGGCCTCAGTCCAAACTGTCCTGTGGCTAGAGAAGGCTACAACTTATAGCTTAACCTCTAAGCTAATTCTTGAATTTTCTTTACAGAGTAATCAATCTTAAGTTTATGTCTGATGTTCTCAGTATTTATGTTCTGTTAAGTAACATAATGTGAACAAGTTCCTGGAGAATCAATTTTATCTGGGACTTTGCCACAGCTTCTTTGTCATTTGGAACTTAAATTTTCATCATAAATAAATATATCCACATGTATAATATTTTTAAATGGCAAGTGCACAAATAGAAGAAATAATACTGTATCTCACCCAGAGTTCCAACACAACCCTTGAATCCCAAACACATTGTTCTTTAGGCATTGCTGTTCTGTCTGCAGGCCTTTCATGTTGTGCAGGTGCTCTCCGGCAGCAAACTAAATTTTGTTCTTTTGTAGGGGTTGTATTTTTGTTCTTTGTACAATGTCTGATGCTTTCAGGAGATCTATAAGGGACAAAAATAAATATAGGCGCCTATCTGCTGGTGTATTCAGCAGGTGTCCACTCTTTTTCTTCTGTTTCTCTACTCCTAAAGGCCTTTGGAGGAAAGAGTACATTTTCCATGGTCTGGGTGACTCCATGTTTTCCTATTCCTTCCTCTTTTGTACTTTCCCCTCACTACATTCCCCTCCTCCCTGTCAAAAGACAAGTGTACAACCAATGTAATTAGAGATATAATTGGCTTTTGTTGTTTCTGATTCATTTTTCAAGGAAACCTCCATTCTGCAAACAGAATGAGCTCCCCCTTGGCAATGTCAGAACATTCGGGTTTTAGGAAGGAGCCAGGAAACGGAACAATTGGGGAAAGAAAAAACGGATCAGCCCTCCCTTTTTTTCTTTTCCCTTATTAGCTTTCCTCTACCCTTCCCACTTTCCCCACAGGGACAAGGGGAAAAAATGAGAACCAAGACCTGTCATGTAAAGGTACAAGATCTGAATAATGAATGTAACTCTACTGTATACCTAGAATGTACCAATAAACTCATGAGGGGGAAAAAAAAAAGAAAAAACAGATTGGTGAACATTAGTTACCTCAAATTAGTTTTTGTAATGCTTAAAGCAGAAGTGAATTCCTTATTAACTAACTCAAGTAGACCAGGATTCTGTTTCCAGGAAAAACTGGTCTGCTTGGAGATTCTTAAAACTGTTTCAATATGTGGCATTTAGCATGAGTGACCCCAGTTGTGTTGTATCACCCCCACCCTTTTCTTCTTCTTCTCCTTCTTTCTCCTTCTCCTTCTCCTTCTCCTTCTTCTTCTTCTTCTTCCTCCTCCTCCTCCTCTTTCTTCTTCTTCTTCTTCTTCTTCTTCTTCTTCTTCTTCTTCTTCTTCTTCTTCTTCTTCTTCTTCTTCTTCTTCTTCTTCTTCTTTCTTCTTTCTTCTCCTTTCTCTTTCTCTTACCATTCTCTTCCCTGTCTCTTCTCTTTATTCATTCTTTTTCCTTCTTGCCTTACTCTTCTCCCTTCTTTTTTTCAGAAAGCCCATTTGGAGTAGATGTAAAGCTAGAACTAAAAGAAAGGAAGTATAGAAAGAATATGAACACTTCAGAGATGATTTTCTCCAAAGAGGGGCACACAAAAGATCAGAGGGTCCTGTAGGGCATAGATTTCATAGAGTCAGCACTTGAAAGAGTGATCTGAGGAGGTGGGAGGTGACTGCTAGAAAGCAGGATACTCAGATCGTCTGTGGTGGGGTCTAGCTGATATGAAAATGGGGGAAGCTGAGGAAAATGAAGGATATGATCACTGCAGGGAAGGAGGTCAAGAATATGACTCCAAAATAATACTGGAATGACACGTAGGTAAGGGCATCACTGAGGTGAGTGAGTGGTGTGTGTGTGTGTGTGTGTGTGTGTGTGTGTGTGTGTCTGTGTGAATAAGAGCCCAAAGGCGGAGGAGAAAGAATTGAAAAAAGTATATTTAATATGCAATAGAATACTTAAAAGGAACTGGAGGTTTTAGGAAAAATGGTGAGAGAAAGAGCTGGGAAGGCAACAGGGAACCATGAAGACACCTCTACCCCCAGACCCTGTCCATAAGGAGAAAATAAGATTTTAATTAAGATAAAGTGAAGACATTCAAAACAACAACTTTAGAACATGAGGAGATTTACTGAAGACTTATCATGTATTCCAGGGACCAAGGGCAGAGTCTATAGTTCGATTTGGATCACAGCTGCCTGGGAGAAACCTGATAGATGAGGGATGAACTGGGAGGCTGGGGCTTTCTAACAAAATTTCATGAATGGTAATATAGGACTTGATAGAATTCATTGAAACCTGCTCTAAGATGCATTGTGGATTTTGGTGGGCTACGTGAGGACAGCACCTTGTCAGGAGAATTCAGAATATAGATGTTATTTGGAACCATATAAAGGCAGGAGCGAAGCAAGTGCTCTCTTGAATTTTCTCTGTTGTACATTTGAGGCAAAAGGGTCAGAGATGGCAGAACAAGAAAACTGGTTTCTCCAGACACTCACCATGTGGAACTTTCCCTATACAATGGCACTGGGGCGGGCTCAGGAAAGGAGGGCAACTCCAGCATCCAGAGCTTAGTGGAGAGCTCTGTACTCTCATGGTGGCTTCAGAGAGGGTCAGGAAAGGAACCAAATCACTGTTGTACCTGTTCTCTAATCAGATCTGGAGAATGCGATCCTAGGTCATGTGCTGTACCCATGTAGAGTGCACACAAACCCCTGAAAGACAGAAAAGATTTTTTTTCCCAGAAAATTAACAGGGCAAAAGTGAACGGAAGCAACATACAGAAAATTGGGGTTTGTATATAGGTACAAGTATCAAAGACCCAATAACAATGACTCAAATAGCAATGACCCCAATAGCAATGACCCCAATAACAAAGACCCAAATCACAAATAGCAATTAAAACGTTTGTATTGTCCTATCTTGAAGGACAAAGTAAGTAATCTAAATCTGGAGTGATAATTCCATTGTCATCAGAGTCTGAGATTTCTTATATATATTTATCTATCTGTTGTCTTAGTGCGTGGTACTTTTCCTATAACTTTCCATAAATATGCTATAGTATTCTGGAGTACTGACTCTCAAGTCTATATTTTGGGGGAAAAGAAAGAGAAAAAGGAAAGGCAAAGACGTATTTTCTCAATTGAGGTGGCCCCCTTTATAAAACTTTCCAAGAAGCCCCACACAACTCCAGCTTTTATTTCTTTTCTCCCCATTAATTTTGATAGAGGTGGATAATTCTAATTTTATAGCTGGCACGTTACTATGCTAAAAACAAAATTTTTAAAAACCTGGGAAAATAGCTTTAAGAGAGCAACTCACAATCTCTGCCACAGCAGCAAATAAGCAAACAAACCAATGTTAGTACACAAATCTAGGTTAGCATCTCTCTTGAGCTAGCATTTGCAGCAGATATGTGGGAAAAAGAAGACAAAAAGCTGAAAGGAGGACCATAGTTGTGATCAGCCCCTGGAATACTGGAATTTCAGATCGCAAACGTTGAACAGATTCACAGAGCTGGGATCATTAAAACTGTCAGGACATGGCTCTGAGTTTTGAGAACTGAGTTGATCCTGAACCTGACACCCCAACCCTGGAAAATCCCTCTTCCTTTTATTGGAACATAGCCAGATGGATTTGGGTACTTCCCTTGGTCAGCCACCTGCGATCTACTGCCACCACTGTCCCTTTAGGCACAGACCCCATAGACAGTTTAAGTCTCTCACCTATGGACAGAGAAGCGGACACAGTGATCCTGTTCCAGCAAAGTGTTTTGATAAACAAAAGCATTTGATTATCCCACTGTACTAAGCGATGATAGTGAGTTCTTTATTGTTTTCCATTTTTAAGAATGGGATTTTTTTTTGCTTGCAATGTTAAGATATTATTGAGCTTGCAATGATTATTTTTATCCTTATTTAGTAAAATATGATCTGATTTTTCACATTTCACGTAGTGAGAACGTGCCCCCACCTGCGCCAGCCCAAGCACGGCCACATAAGCTGTTCCACGAGGGACATGTCCTACAGGACAGCGTGCTTGGTCACCTGTGATGAAGGGTACAGACTAGAAGGAAGCGCTAAGCTCACCTGCCAAGGAAACTCCCAGTGGGATGGTGGAGAACCCCGGTGTGTGGGTAAGTCCTGGAAGGTGCAGGGCTCGGGTGATCCATGTCTCATTCTTTAATTTTGCCGTTGTTCTCTGAAGACCTAGAACTAAACACTGGTTTATTATGAATGTGAATAAACATCCACTTACACAAATGTGATGTTGTAGACACACTGACAAATAATGCTCTTTTGTTCCTCTCCACTGGTAAAAAGACTTTTATTCTAAATTAATTTTCTAACTCAGTGAAATTTGCAAGTTCAAATAACAGTACTTTTTTTATCCCTGAAGTTGAGGCCAATTTACATGGATTTTGATCAAAAAACAAATGCTTGCTGGGTGTGGTGGCACACTCCTGTAATCCCAGTACTCAGGAGGCTGAGGCAGGAGGATCGCTGTGAGTTCAAGACCAGCCTGGGCTGCATAGTGAGTTCCAGGTCAATCTCAACCACATAGTGAGACCCTGACTCAAAACAAAACAAAACAAAACAAAACAAAAAGTCATAACCCTTTTGCTTTGTTAAACATGATTTACCTTTGCCTCATTAAAGGTGCAAAATTATGAACCAGGAATTTTAAAAAATCTTTTCATCCTTAAACAGGCACAAATAAAAATAAAATAACAATATTCAATTTAAAAGTTAGGAAAAGAATAATTCCATAAAATTGAAAGACAACAATTATTGTTTAAAGAAAAATAAACTATAAATGGAAATGCAGTGCAGTTGAATGTTAAAGGGACTATTTAACGTAATAAATTAGAATTTAAAATATAAGTGAATAAAATGCAAAAAAGGAATTTTTCTGAGACACTACAACAAAGATATAGATGTCTGAGAGTTTTTAAAAATAAAATACTGTATCATCTGTAAATCATATATAAATTGACAACTTTTAATATCTATGATTTTAATATACAAATTAATAAATAATTCAAAGAAAGCAAAAATTCAAATATACACTCATTAATAAAAATGGAAAATGCTTAATTATTCCTCCAAAAATGACTGAGAGATAAATAAAAGAAAATTCCTTTAAATATTCAGGAAATAGAAATTTTCAAGCCCTGTACCTTGGCCCAAATCATGGAAAGCACTCCAATTCCTACTACTGAGCTATTATTATTTTATTGTTGACATATTACCAAGAAAAAATACACCTATTTGTAAATATAATAGCAAATATCCTGTATTAGCAATCCATATTCAAAGAAATGGTTTATCAAAATAAGTAGTTTGTCTTAGAAATGCAATAATAATTTGAAATTATGTAATCTATCAATATAACAAATTATTTCATTACAACAAATAGGAAAAATTTATAATCACTTGATAGAAGACAAAAATGCATTATTATTTAAAACACATTTTAATAAAATTTTAAGAAATTCATATATATTGATATCTCAGATACAGTAAAAAGTAATGTCCATCTTAAACCTACAGTTGCTTATGGAGAAACAAGATACAGCTTTATTAAATCTGGAAAAAAAGAAAAAAATGTTTTTTAGCATTGGTCTAAGTGTTAGCCTTAATGATAAACCATGCGATTAGATATTGTGATTCAAACTCATCATCATTTGTAGATGATGTATCTACTAAGAAAGAACAAATCTACTAAAAATCTGAGTGCATTAAATTCACAATAGCTTTTTTATACATTGATAAATAAGATAAATGGTGAAAAGTCGCATTCAAAAGATCTAGATGAAGTATCAGAATAATATTACATGGAAATGTGTACAAACTGTTAAAGGAAAAGATGTTACTAAAAAACAAAAAAATAAAATTTTAATATTCATATACATTTTTACCAAAATGTTAAGTACTCTCCAAATATATGCATGAGTAAAATTTTACCTCATTCAATAGCCTAAAATGAATTTTACTTTTTATCCTTATTTTAGAATTTGGAAGTGATTCCAGAATTTGTTTTTAAAATTCATTAAAATAAGTTTGCAGGTGAAAAATAACAATAGTAGTGAAAAGTAATTTTAACAGATTTAAAAATATATACTTAAGCTGTAAAAATTTAAACTGTGCAAAGATTACCATTCAGATCTTGAATACATCCTGAACCTTAGAAATTTCATGTGTTCTTTAGGAAGTATCACAGATCAGTTGAAGATAAAAAGATTTATTCAACTAATTATATAGAAAATTTGGACCATTCTTCGGGAAAAATGAAACAAAATAAAAATTTTCCCATGTTCTTAATTCATGCCACACACTGAAATAAATTATTCATAGACTTTGAAATATACAGTAAAAAATAAAGTCATTAAAACTTAGAAGAACATAAGCTAATATATGCAAATGAAAACTAACCAGTCTCAGAACTTATTAAGCATAAAAGCAATGGAAATATTTAAAGGAGAAAAAAATCAGTAGATTCAATTGTATAAAAAATTAAAGACATGTTCGCCCAAAGTACCATGAACAAGCAATAAAAAAGAAAATACTTTTTTCTTTTTTATTGAGTTTATTGGTATTTTTAAGTATGCAGTACAGTTACATTCATCATTGGGATGTTGCACCTTTGCATGACAGATTTTGGTTCTCATTTTTTTCCCCTTCCCCTACCCTCCCCTTTCCCCCTTAATCCTCACCTATTTACAAATACTTTGTTTCCATTTTCTCCTCTTCTCATATTTTTTTCTTTCCCCTTATTTCCTCTCCTCTACCCTTCCCATTTCCCCTACACCTTTAGCCCTTTTCTTCCTACTTCACATTATCAATTGTACAATTTGGATCTTATTTACACTTTTAGTTTTTCGTACCAGAGAAGCTATTCGTTATTTACACTTGTGTCTTATTTAAGAAAATAACGTCTTCAACAATTTTGAGAGCCAAAAGGATCATTTCCTTATTTTGAAAAGGACTCATCCTAAAGGAGGAATATCGGGTCCACTTGTCATTGTGTCTGAATCACAAATTTGGCTCTGATATTCTTCTTGGTCGAAACATGACAGGAAGGCTGAGAAAGCATATAGCTCATGCTGCCAAAATAGGGGCAAACCCATTTCTCAGAAAAAAATGGCTTTTCCCTGCACAAGATACTGAAAGAAATCAATTCAGAGAGAAAGGCGATGGTGGAGTATTTAGGAACACAAGGATTCTGCCACTTACTGCTGGGTGACTTCAGGAAAGTTACTATGGGGTTCAGTACCACGCTCAATACTCATGTTTGTTAATGAAAGTAACAGCAATCTTTACTATAAGGAATTAAGTAAGTAAATAAATTAAATACATGTAAAGCTCTTAAAATTATGCCCTGCACATAGTAGGTATCAACAGCACATCTGCTATTATTACATAGGAAAACAACTGAAGATGTGAGCAACACTGCCAGTAGAATCTCTACAACAAAGGACTTCACATGAGCAAACTCACACATGTATCTTGCATTAAATCACAGCCTTGATTTTCCACTCTGCCTACATTTCACCTAACTCATCTACCATTCTTTATTCTTTGTTCTTTTGCCAGTGGTGTAAAACCTATGGCATTGAAAGCTTTAAGAGGTTTGCCATCATTGGTCTATGCTGAAGATACCAGTAAGGACCAAGGCTCTAAGTCTAAGCAGTGATGTTAGAGAGGGTAGAAAAGCTTTTCTCACTATGTGCTCTCTTCAACATAGCACCCAAAAGCTCATGAAACAGAAGTATATCGCAGAATATATCACTTAGTTCATGAAAAATAAGATCCAATTTATTATTTTATTCTCCAAAGCCATAAAATAATATTCCTCAAACCAAATGAAGGTGCGCCAAGCAAATCACGAAAGTGGAAAGTAGCATTATGAAAACATCAGAGGTTTTCCGAGGTTTTGATTCACTGGGAAAAATAGCAAAAGGTAACTAAAGAGTTGTATATAGTTCAGCATTATGTAACAACACATCATATATTTGGCGTTGTATAGAATACTATAGTGATTTGAGGCAATTCAAAGTCATCAAAACTATAATTTTCTTGCCTAAAGAGAATCCATGAGATTGCTAATGTGTGGGAAAACAAATAACATTCTCTCGTTGCCCAATTTTAGAACGCCATTGTGCCATATTTCAGAAGCCCAAAGGTGTCACCATATTCCCGCCCAACTGTGGCAAGCAGCCAGCCAAACCAGGGGTGGTGTGTCAGTTCGGCTGCCGCCAAGGATTTGTTTTATCTGGAGTCCCAGAAGTGAGATGCACCACTTCTGGGAAATGGAGTCCCAACGTTCAGACGGCTGTGTGTAAAGGTAAGACTCTATATTGGACAGGTTAAAAACCAAGTTCCTCACTATTGCCATAGAAATAAGGCGCAGGACTATCTTTCTGCACACATTTTGTTGCAAGCCTATGTTAAATATGAATGTGGGTTTGAGTTACAAGGATTATTGAAAATGGTGGGTTAACAAAATCTAATCACAAAATATGAGGCAGTGGCATGAAAAATAAAAAATAAGGGGAATGCCAGTTCTGAAAATCGGGCAACTTTTCCATCAGAAAATGAAAATTGTTGGGGAATTTCTAGTCCATATGAGGCAGGTGAGACTAATTGATTTTTACCAGTAAAATAAGAATTATCAGCACTTTGAAGGTTGCATCTGTCACATTCACAAAAGGCCAGTTTCATTTTCTCTGTGGTAACAGCAGAATAAAAATAAAAATAAAATAAAATTGAAAGAATTAAAAACAGAAAAGAGTCCTTAGAAGAACAAATATATCTTTAAGAGAAGACAAAAAATTAAAGTGAAATGGATGTTGTCGGAAGTATATTAGTGATTTGATGAAATTAATTCCTTACCCCCAAAAGTAATCCTTGCGTATTGGACTAGCACACTTTCTCTCCTTCAAGTGAAATCTCTTGGGCACAAAGTTAATGAGAAACTTTTACAAAAGTTTACAAAGAGGAGGAGAAATTGTGCTCAAAAGCACAAGAATCAAAATACATACCTCATTTATTTACAATTCTACTTGCCAGAAGAAAATGCAGTAATGTCTACAGGATATAATAATAAAATTAATATAAACTTTTAATTCCAAACCCAGTCCAGCTATGATTTATAGATGAAAAATCAATTACATTAGCTTAGCTTTTCAGTTAATAACTACTGTGTCTTTATCAAAAAAATTCTCCAGATGTTAAGTGCCTCTCAGAAAAAAAATTGAATAAAATTTTAAAGAAAAAAGAAACGAGACACAATGAAATCAATTTACATATATCAACCTGCAAGTTACACTATGCTTCATGGAATGAAACTTAAGGATATGTTAGATTATATAATAAGAACTTTATGGTAGCTTATGCGGCTCTGTCTGTTACCACCGTTAATTATTTGCAGTGTACGCTTCACATCAGCTTTAATTTGTTGTTTGTCTTGGCAGTACATACCAGGACTGCTAATTAATTCTTTTTTTTTTGGTACCGGGGATTGAACTTGGGTCCTTGCGCTTGCAAGGCAGGCCACCGAACCGCTGAGCTAAATCCCCTGCCCAATGAATTCTTAATAGTCCCTTTCAAGAAAGACTTCTTTATGTTGCAGTTAACATTTGTGTTTCCTGTTTACTTCATTTCATTGAAACGTATTTTATAATTATATCCCAGACACTAAGTAAAATAATAGGATAAGAAATATCCTGACCTTCAGAAAACTTCCATTTTATCAGGTGAGAAAACTCAACCTCAAAATGACGTGTTGGGTTTTATCAGTGGAAAGTCCAGAGTTCTGTGAGAGCTTGGCGAGTCGATACCCTAAACTAACTAAGAGAGTCAGAGCTAGCTTCTCCAACTGAGAATTAAAGAATAAGCAGTGGCTACCCAGGTGAAGAGAGATGAAAACGTTAGTCAGACAAATAGGACAACATGCAAAGGCCCTGGGGAAAAAGAAGACCATAGGTAACCTAGTCCAGATCCCTCCTGAAAATTCAGGAGCTGTTGTTTTCCTCTCCTTATTTCCCGTAAAACTCTCCTAACAGAAAAGGAGACGGAGAAAGAGAAGGAAAAGGGGAAGTGAAAGGGAAATTGAAGGGGAAGGAGAAGAAGAAGAAATAGAGGAGGTGGGAGAGGGAGGAGGGAAGGGAAATAGGAAGAAGAACAACAACTTTTGGTCAGTGTAGAGAATCTGAGAGTATGTGGTAGTGAGGAAACTGTAAGGAATAAGGCTAAGGCAGCCAAAGCAACAACGGCCTCCTAAGCTAGGCTGGGGTAACATTTGGGAAGGCAGTTCCATATCACTGGGATATAAAAATTAGTCACAAAGTGTTAATGCAGTCTTGTTCTCCAGTGACTTAGTACAGAACAGGGCATTCACTGATTTGTATATTTTCTGGAGCAGACATAGACCCGCCTCAGATTGACTGTCCCAAGGACATAGAGGTTAAGGCGCAGGAGCAACAAGATTCTGCTAACATCACCTGGAAAATCCCAACAGCTAAAGACAACTCGGGTGAAAAGGTAAGGTCTGTGGAAATATTTGCATTGTTTCAGATGGATACTAAACATGGTGCAAATGTATGTGATATTGAAGGTTTTACTAATACTATAATAATTATATACTACATCATATTGATAATTATAATACAGTACTCTCCTTATTCTCTACTCATAAGTGTGAATGCCTCGTTTGGTAGAAGAATGATCAGTCTTCAGTTTTTAACTAAAAATTTCAGGTGAAAATCTCTGCAATGGAATCTTCTCATTACACGGATTTGTTGTATTGCTGTTTCCACTAAGATCACTTGACTAAAAATTATTCACCCTTACTAGGATTTGAAAGTCTTCCAAGAAGAAAGATGTGCTGGGTGTGGTGGTTCACAACTATAATCCCAGCATCCTGAAGCAGGAGGATACAGCAAGTTTGAGGCCAGCCTAGTCTGCATAGTGAGTTCAGGGCCCGTCTGATCTATATAGTAAAGAGAGAGAGAGAGAGAGAGAGAGAGAGAGAGAGAGAGAGAGACAGAGAATATGAGAGAATGTCAATCTGAGTTACTTGGAGTTACATCTGCTTCTCCCAGCCAGAAACTGCTTTTCCACATTCATTCATTCCTGGGCACAAATCACGCAGTTTGAATTATATCCAGTACTTGACCCCAAATTCGCCAGTACAGTAATCTACTTTTTTGTCACTTGACTCAAATATTTCAACTTCTACAACAAAGAATAGCTAGAAGAATATTGAGAATTTGCTGTGAATGTGTAATCCAAAAATATGTATTTGTTTTAGAAAAGCTCTGCACAGGTGACAGGAGTGGCTCTGGGAGGCAGGTGACCCCTGCAGGCACTCCCTGCTTTAACTTATAGGCTTCCGTGTGCTCCACATGCTCATGGAAGACCAAGCAACTGCCTGAGATCCATGGCTCATCCACTCTGCGTCCCATATTCACTCACACAATGACTGGGTCAAAGCCTCTCATCCAACTCTGCAGACTGTCAGCATATGGACTGTATCAGAGGGCACGGGAGTGGATGGGATTGCCCTGGTGGGTGTGCGGATTACAGGAAGTGACAGAGATAAAAACCTGAGAACGAGCAATAAATACATAAGGAAAGGGTAGATGAAACAAAGTGTGATGAGGCATCAGGGAAGGGAAAGACTAGAAAAGGATGCCATCATTGACTGCAGAAAGCTCTGCTTGCAAAGAGTCGGTCTCCTATGTCGGATGCTAGACTAAAACTGAGTTGCACCAGACTGAAAGATTAGATTTAAAATCTAAAATTAAATCTTAGATGTAGAATCTGAAAATGGAATACTGATCTTGATGAGATCTATTTTAATAGAGTGTGTGGAAAACTGATCACAATTGGTTAAGGGATATGGAATTCTCTGCAAAGAAACAAGCTGTGAAGAAGAGAAGACAATTATTGTCTAATATGAAAGATATTTAAGCATGTTTAATCGATGACAGAGTAGACCTAGTAGAGACCAAAACTAATCAAATATGGTTCTTCCAAAGGCAAAGGTGAGGGAGACCAGGGGACAAGGAAGGTTCAAGTTGGACTCGAAAAGTACAATGTCTTTCAAGTTCATTGTGGAAAGTAAGGGGAATAAGGACAAATTGAATGTTGATAAGAGGTTGGCGGATATTTTTATTTGATGGTTTTGATGATAGCCCATTTTCTCTGACTAAAAATGTAATAAACAAAATATTCTACTAGATGGGTCTAATAATTAAAACCATTTGTAAATCAAGGCCACTATAAATCATTAAACAAATGAGCTTGGGCATGTAAGGCCACAAGTCCTTAGTCCTGACAGAAATTATGAAAAGAATACAAAAACAAGGAAACAGATTGATGGAATTGCTGAGAACCAACTTAGAGTCCATCTAATTTTGTGGAATGGGAGGAGCTGAACCCACAAAACACACTTACCGTTAGGCTAAAAGGAAGGGAGATCACGTGGACCTTGGGTGTTCATAACATTCGTGGGCAGCTGGGCCCAGCTGAAGTCACGTGCCCATTCGTTTTGAAGATTCTGGGAGAGGATTGGTTCTTTGCCATTTCTTGGGCAGTGACTTCACCACTGATGTCTGCCTCCATCATCAGGCTGTCTTCTCTCTCTGACCCCCATCTCCCTTTCACAAGGAGCTTCGTGGTCACACTGAGCCCAACCAACCGTTCAGGATAATCTCCTCATGCTATGATTCTTAATTCAGGAATATATGCTAAGTTCCTTTGCCAGGCAAGGCACCATCGCACAGGGTCCAGGCATTCAGACACAAGCATCTCAGGAGAACCACAATGGGGGGAAACGAGGCTGGTCTTTAAGGAAAAGAATTAGAAGTGGAGAGAACCCAGTGGGCTGGAGAAGCTAAATATACAGGGAGAAGAGGAGACAATATTGTGCCTGGCTCCTGGTCAGAAAAATGGTTACTAGAGGGATGCACCACAGTGAGTTTGAAGAGAGTTGAGAACTTTTGAAACAGTCATTCTGTGTAGGACAGAGAGATAGTAGCATAAATGCTTAATAGTAGCACGTTTAGCATTAGACCAGAGGATATAGTCTGATGAATGAATAGTGTTGGGGGCCCTTCTGAGTTTGGTAATCATAAATTAGTAGAGAGATTACTCTGCATTATCGTGTGAATTTCTTTGGTGTATGATTTTCTGGTACAGCCATAAAAATGGAAGATAATTGAGTTTCTCTATCATGTAGAATATTTAAAAAACAAAGAGAGGCAAGACATTTTAGATATTGGTTAAAACGTTTATTGTAATAATGGACCATAAAATATGAATTCAAAACAGGGTAGGAAAAGAAGGAAATAAATAATGGAATTATTATAGTCATCATTGTACTAAGTCTTTGCTTTTATCTCCGATTATTTCCAAAGATACTTTTCAAAAAGGGAAAATATTTGGTGGAAAAATAGGATGCAAAATCCCATGTACAGTGTGATCAAAACTATAATTGTGTGGCTCGATTTGAACAAGCATCAGTAGAAAATAACTGCTTTTCTAGTCATGTGCTTTTGTTACTTTGGGATATACAAAGTTTCTCTCTGTAATTAAACCCACTTTCATGGTTAAAAAGAATTTTGCTATCTAAATAAAAACTTGAACCTTATATCTACTTCAAAGCTTAAAAAACCTCCTGGGGCTCAGAGGTGGCCTGGGTGACTTGGGAAGGAAAAGTGGTAGACACTCTTTAATTTTTTCTGTGCCTCCTGTCCCGGCTTCTGGCATCTTTAAAGCCAAAGCCTGTGTCATAAGCAGAATAATGACCACCCTAAAGATATCCTTGTCCTATTTCCCAGAACCTGTGAATATGTGTCCTTCTATGGCAAAGGGACTTCACAAATATAAGGATTTTGAGATAGGATGATTTGCCTTTATTACCCAAGTCAATCCATTTTAATCATCTTAGTCCTAAAAGAGGAGTATCTGGGCCAGGGATTTAGCTCAGTGGTGTCGCTGCCTGCCTCACAAGCCCAAGGACTGGAGTTTGATCCCCAGATCTCTGGTACAAAAAAAAAAAAAAAAAAAAAAAAAAGGAGGAATATCTTTCCGAAGCCTATAGAGAGAGATGAATCATGGAAAAAAAAAAAAAAAAAAAAAAAAAAAAAGGAGGAATAGCTTTCCCAAGTCTAATTAGAGAGAGATACTGTGAGACAAGGATGAGAGAGATGTGAAGTGAGAGGACTTTACTTGCCACTGCCAGCTTTAGCAGCTGTACGAAAGGCTGTTCAGGCAGTCTCTAGAAGCTAGAAATGGGAAAGGAAAAGATTCAGCTCTGCTGATGTCTTGATTCTAACCCTGTATGACCCATCAATATCTCTCACCTATAGGATTGTAATGGTAATTTTTTAACTGCAAATTTTATAAGAATTTATTATGCTAGCAATAGGAAACTAACATAGCTGACAAGAGAGTATTTTTGAGGATGGTTTCAAGTCTTTCATTTAGCTAATGCTGTGAGGTCCTCTCTATATTGCTGATGCACTCTGAGATGCAAATATTGACTTTCTCATCCAGTCTGTACGTAGACTCCTCGGGGGACCCCACAGGGACACACCCCTTCCCCCTACAGTTCTCTGCCACGGAGTTGCACTCCGGTAGGACCTCTATTGCAAGCTGCCTCTGCTCCATGAGTGCTGGGGATGCAGGACCGTTCCAGACATTTGAATGTCAACCTCTTTGTCATTGTTCATCTGTAGGGCTGTCTTTAGAATATGGTATTACTTACCGTACATACTCTTCAGCTTTGGGACTGCAGCTGCAATTGTGCATGTAGAAGAATTTAAGTAAAGTTTTAAAGCATACATAAACTAATAATTATCTAATTATCTGTGGGGGGGATTATCTGTTGGGTTTCTTCCCAAGTAAAATGAGTAAATTATTATTTTTAATTTTCAGCCACTTTGGCTTTTATTGGTATACTCTGGGGTTTTTATTCGAATTTATTATTGGTTAATCATTAGTTTTTCACCATATGTATCCCACAAATTATAGCCTTTGATGTCTGTTTTATAGCCACATTTATAACCATTTCTCAGGCTGTCTGTATTTACATAATTCTGGCATTTACTGGCACTTCTTTCATACTCTGACTTCCCCACTTGCAAAGGCTTATTGTGGTTCAGCACCGTTTGGTGTGTTCAGAATTCTTTCCTTCAGAAAAAACCACAGACAGAGGCAGCATGTTTATTCAGCCTTCGCATGTGCAAGAATGTCTTTTATGTCCATACAGGCATTTAATGGTGAAGAAATTTTGATGTAATTTTCTTATTTACCCTCCTTTCAGCATTTTCCCAGATACTGTGGGATTCTTTGATTGCACGTGAAATTATCTAAGATCTATCTAGGTGTTAATTATTCTCCATAGATTCTGCCTGATATAGTGAGTTCTTTTTATCTGCAATCATATCCTTCTTTAGCTCCAAGTTTTCTTTCACATCTTTGAGTATTTTTTCCCATTTCATTCATTCATTTTATTTTTAAGAATGACAGTTATTCATATATCTACTTACAGCCTTCCATATCTATTATCCTTTTTTTTTTTTCCAGTCCCGGGGATTGAACTACCATATCTATTATCTATCCCATGAGTAGTACTCTAGGTTTTTCTTTTGTGTTACAAATGAATCTTTTAATATCTCTGATTTAACTTCCCGGAACTATTTATATTGAGTACCCAGTGCTCTCTTCGGCCCCACATATAATATATTGAGAACCAAGACATAAATTCATGCCCACACACACACACCATGATATTGAAAGGGGATTCCATTGTAAATGGAAGATAAAATGTTAAATATTTAGGTACCTATTTAATAGGAAAGGTGAATGAAGTTAAAAAGAATATGAAACCTTTACAGATTAAAAGGATGAAATCAAGTGGAAACACTTTATATTTATAGGTGGAAAAGCTAAATATCTATAGAATAATTGCACACCAATGACACGGTCAGCATAATATTTTTGAAGCTTGGCAAAATTATACTGAAGTAGAATAACATACTGATTGAAATTTACAAAGAATTAGATAAAAAGGGCTGAGAGTATAGCTCAGTGTTAGAGCACACACTTAAGTGCAAAGCCCCCACTTCAGTCTTTTGTAAACACACACACACACACACACACACACACACACACATGAGTAAAGGACAACTGGATCTATCAAAAAACTCAATAAAATTTAAATAAAAAAAATAAGTAAAATATGTGGCACTATATATACCCTAATGGAGAGATAATGTATTTATGGATTTTAATATGTCATGAAGGGAAAATGATGGGTGATTTAAAAAATGTAATGCTGTATTCTCAGACCGTAACACACATAAAATACATTTCCTAATTATTTTTAAGTCATCAAATATATTTAGATATTTATCAAATCATTTCCTGAATGGCTCTTTGTGCTTATTTGAAAAACATTTTAAAAATATAGTGGAAATGAAATACATTTTACTGCATAAGTACTTGAGAGTCTGTATTTCTAAAAATTTCTTAATTAAAAAAACACTATCAAACAGGAAAATGTTTTAAATTTGTCAAAGGTTAGAATGTTTATTATATAACATGCTAATATTATTTTATTACATCATAATTTTAAAATAAATGAAGATAAAATATAATTTAAAAAGAATAAATATATTGTAATATAATTCAAACATTTTAACATAAAACATTAAGGAATCGGTACTGAGATTTTGTAGTGAAACATGCGTACTCATATTTATAGTGGCACAATTAACAATAGCTAATCTGTGGAAACAGCCTAGCTGCCCATAAATAGATGAACAGATAAAGAAAATGTGATATAGACTTGTGCACAGTGGAGAGTTATTCATCCTGGAAGAAAAGCAAAATCAGTAATTTGCAGAAAAAACTGGATAGAGCTAGAGACTATCATGTTAAGTGAAAGAAACAAGTCTCAGAAAGTTAAATATCATACGTTGTCTCTTATACAAACAACTTAAAAATAAATAAAATAAAAATAGAGGTGAGATGACAGAAAACAAGAATGGTAGACTTTTATAGATGGGAAAAGGAATAAAATAATCACAATCTTATCCATATATCAATACACCCAAATGAACCTCATTTATTCTACATTACTGATATGCACCAATTAAAAATAGAAGGAAGAAACAAGCCAGGGAGGGGGCTCAGTGATAGAGCACTTGTCTAGCGTGTTTGAGGCCCTGAGTTGAATTCTCCGGAATCACACACACACACACACACACGAGGGAGAGAAAGAGAAAGATAACTTAATACCACACTTCTAGTTTGACAAGAAGTGATGATATTTGATATAGATCAGGGAACTTTGACACTGACGTTATAGCCATTGACAATGAGAATGCAAATTGTTACCATATTTTTGGACAGAAATTTTGCATTATCTGTCAATTAAATGTTAATGGTTTGGGGCTAATTCTGTTTATGTAAATCTAATATAAGGAAATGATGAAAAAAATTTAAATTATAGATGTGATAAAGGTACAAGATCCCAATAATGAATGTAACTATATTGTATATCTAAAATGTACCAATAAACTCAATAAAAAGAAAATTAAATAAATAAGTAATCGATGTGTAGCGATCCATCTCAGAACTATTTATAAGAGTAAAAATTGGGAATCAAACTTATATTCTTCAACAGCTTTTTCTTAAGTGATCATATACACTATGGAGATATTTGGAAGTTATAGAGACATCTTCAGCTTTAAAGATTATGTAAAATCATGAAAAATGTTTTAAAACACTATGTTTAAGAAGTGTGAAACAATAATAGTCTGGAAAAATATATACTAGAAGGTTGTGCTGCATTTTTCCCTATATTAAATACAGTACCATTTTTAATATTACCTAGAAAATAATATATAAATTGAAAGAGAATGTATTTTTGACATTAACTTTAACTTGCACAATATTTGTCTACAAAAGGTGTCGGTCCACGTACACCCAGCTTTTACTCCACCTTACCTTTTCCCGATTGGAGATGTAGCCGTCACGTACACAGCGACTGACTCATCTAGCAACCAAGCCAGCTGCACTTTCCACGTCAAGGTCATTGGTAAGCCCGCCCGTCATGTGCATGGGTTTGCAACCATAACCCAGCACCCCAGGGATTCTGCCTTTCCTTTAGCTTCAACGACTTCCTTTCCACTGATTCTGCCTCCGCTCAAATTATTCCACCTTTGAAACTTACATGGCCTTTCATTATCACTGCATTTCTTTGATTTCTTCCCATCTGAGCCTCTTGAAAAGTTTTTGATGGCTGCCATCCTGCCCTTCCTACCTGCCATTAATTCTCAGAGTCGCTCAAGTCTGGCTTCTCTTCACTCATGTAAAGCAGTATCATTGAGGTCACCGGGGAGTTCTGGTATTATTCCAGTTGCACACTTTTCAGTCCTTATTTTACAGAACCCGCCCTCAGATTTTACATGATCATACTCTTCTTACCAAAAATTTCTCCTTTTCTACCTTCTCTGGCACCAGTCTTTTCTTATTTTCCCCTATTTTTCTCACACATACTTTTCTTCCTCTTCTGTAAGCTTCTCTTTTCCACACCAGCTCTCACGTGCTGATTCCTCACATCCCTCAAGGTTTCAACCTTAGACTTTGCTTCGCTCTCTCTCTCTCTCTCTCTCTCTCTCTCTCTGATTTTTTCCCCTAGTGATATTGATGGACAATTCCAAAATTTCTACCTCCAACCTGGATCTCTTTTCTGAAATCAAAACCTACATGTAAAACTACCGCCTGGCTTCTCCCATGTGGAATATCTCACAAGCATCTCAAACTCAACTCAAACATACTACATTTCCTAGCTCAGAAAACTGTATAACTAAGTGAAATAAATGAGTCACACATGTGTAAATACCGAATAGTTTCTCTGGTGTGAATAAACTGTAACAGTACATAAGACCCTAATGAGATAATTGACAATGTGAAATAGGAAGAAAAGGGCTAAAGGTGTAGGGAAAGCGGGAAGGGTAGGGGAAAGGTAATAAGGGAAAGGAAAAAATAAGAGAAAATGAAAAAATGGAAATAAAATATTTATAAATGGGGAGGGGAGGAGGGAGTGAAGGGAGGGCAGGGACAAGGGGAAAAAATGAGAACCAAGATCTGTCATGTAAAGGCACAAGATCCCAATAATGAATGTGACTGTACTATATCCCTAAAATGTATCAATAAACTCAATGAGAAAAAGAAAACTGTGTAACTGACCAGACAGCTACCAAGCAAAAACCTAGGAGTCATTCTTGAGTCTCCAGCATAAACATCCTGTAAGTTTATCAGTTTCTGCTGGTTTCATTCACTAAATATCTGTACAACCTGTCTTTATCTCTTCATTTTCACAACCACTAGTGTAGATCAGTCCTTCAGCAGAAAGAAGATGAAGATGGTTTCGTACAGAATCTCCAATCGGTCTTTGTCAGTCACCGAATAGACACCCACTGTCCACTGTCAATATATAATATATGGAGAACCAGGATATATTATGGTCTCCAGTAGCCAAGAGCACAAACTGAACCCAAACTGCTTCCTCATTATCAGCTGTTGCTTGGGTTCATTACCATCTTCACCGAGGGATGTGCCTGTGCCTCAGTTTCTTCATCCAAAACTATGATTAGTAAGTTGGTAATAAATTGCTTCCTAAGGTGATTGTGTGCTTTAAATTGCTTATGATACACAAGCCACTTGAAATATCACCTAACACACATCAAAATCTAGATAAAAGCAAATAATAGTATATTGACATTTCATCACTTCTCATGAGTCCATTTTCAATGTATTTACCCTAAAATGTACTACATTAAATCCATTTTAATTTAAGAATTTTAAATAACTTCTTGAAATAACTAATTTATATCACACAGATGTTTTGGCTTGTAAATTATAGATTTTGGCAAAAGTAGATAAAAGTTTCAAACAAACAACTAACTAACTCGTTTTTCAGTTCTTTTTTTGATGTTGTTTTAAACATGAGCTTTACCAGTAACATGGAAAATATATTAGATCTTTTAATCTGGCATTGTGATTTAGAATATGGGACTGTGGTTTAAGAGTCGCCCAATGTTAGTTTCTCATATGAAGAGTCAATAAAATGAAATATAAAACACGTACTCAAGCATGCAGCTGGATATTTGCTGAATTTCCACTTTACAGAAGAGAAAGGGGAAAGGGTAAGAGGTACATGAGGAGCAAAGAGAAAACCTTCCCAAGTCTATATTATTCTCGTTCTCTCCAGGTCATTGGTGTCTTACTGATGAGTAAGAGGCAAGAAGAAATGTTTCTGCCTGACATTCCAAGGAGTCCTGCTTTAAAGTGGGCTTTTGCTGTCCTTAGGACAGGGCACCCACTGTTACCTTCAACCCTCTTGACGGTAGCTGACTGAGGTTTACCTCGCTCCTGTACCTATGATTCAACTTTAAAATGTTTGACTAAAATCACAGAAGCTTAGCAAACCTTGCAATATCCATTTGTAATTTTATTTTTGGGAACAGCCAGATTTTTAAATACAGATATAAATTGACTTGATTCGGCATTCTCTAAGTGCATTGACCTACTACAAACTGTGAACATTTCTTTATTTGTTTGTGTATTCAACAATCCATTTGGGCACCTGTCTCTAGACTGGATGTTATACTATTTAGTGGAGACCTTAACATGAGCAAAATAGACTCTCTCCACAGTTTACAATCTAGAAAAGCAGTAAATCTAAATCACTGCACTAATGAAATGACGAACATGAGGGAAGACGAAAATCTAGATTAAAATAGAAATATATGTATTCTCAAAGGGTACAGAGTGTTTGTTTTCATATCTTCCAGTTTACTAGCTTAATGATCTCAGTTCAAACTTAAGTTCCTTAAATTTGCTTAGTATATATTCTTCACATATAAATTTATAATAATATTTGTCCTATCTTCTTCATTAGTTCAAAGGCATCACGTGATAAGAGCACTTCTAATGTGTAAAATCTATCCTTACTTTAAAATTACTTCTGACACAGCCTCTTTGTTTTCCTTTACTGATGTCTAAAAATTATACCACATTCAATAAGGGTTTTGAAACCTGGCTCACCCATTCCATCTCAAGTCTACCCTTAAGCCTGAAATCCAATGTTCAGCGACACAAGCTTGTACTTCTTTAACTTCAACTGTGGCCTTCACCCCTTGCCTATTTCCTTACTTCTAGGTCCACACCTTACTCTTGGTCTTCATCTAGAATTTATCAGCCTTAGAAATCTTGAACTCTAAGGTCTCACCTTTGAATGTCACCTCCTAGCTTTCCAAACACATCACACTCTAATTCGACATCTTGCTTATTCTATCATATGACTCAAATCTCTGCCCATGCCCCTTCTATTTCATTAACTGCCAACCTTACCCTGACCCTTCCTACAAGTGGCCAGTCATGCATCAGTGAAGTGACTGGTTTTATCATTTCACAGTTTCAGTTTATCTGAGAAAAGGGTGGGGATGAGACCTTGCTTCTAGGTGGACCAGCTCAACTACTGGGGATAGAACCTACAAATTCAGTGCCCACCCCATCTAGAATGCTTTTCACACAGCTAAGCTCAAAATCATTGTAGTAACCTGGTTATTTCTTCTTCATCAGATAGAGGTCAGAACAGCAACAATAGTAACAAGCGCTCTTTTCAGGTTGAGATCAGGGATCAGTTGTACCTCATTGTCAAAAGAGCCCCAAGACCCACATTATTTCTTATAACGTCAAGGTTCTCTGCCAGAACAATCAGACTTCAATTCTCTCTTGCATGATTTTTGAAGACCCATTGTGACTTGCTTGTCTGCTGTGGTGTTGTTTAGATGTAGAGCCACCTGTCATAGACCGGTGCAGGTCCCCTCCTCCAGTCCAGGTCTCCGAGAAGGAACATGCAGCCACCTGGGATGAGCCTCAATTCTCAGACAACTCAGGTGAGAGAACAGGGTTTTGTTATCAGCATGGCAATATTGAGTTACATTTTAATTTTAAAAAGCTTTTCTAAAGGGTAAAAGAAATAGGCAAATAACAGTTGTCAGAGTCAAATGAGTGCTTATATAAAGCAATGGGTCAATGCTTGTATAATTACTTACCAGTATTACTCTTACCCATGGGGTTTCTCTTCGTTCAGTAGTCAATGGACATTTATTTGCTAAGTCTTGTACTTGAGTGAGTTCTGATGGAATTATAAATGTTTAAGCTCACAATGTTCTGGACACATAAACTATACATTGCCTCGTATCTCATATTCATGCTCAGTTCTTAAATATTAGCAAAATAAATAATAAAAGGGAATATGTAGGAAAGTAGACAAAAAGTGAGCAAAGACAACTGAAGTTCACTTTAAAAGTTTCCCTGAATCCCAGAAAATAGCAACAAAAATGCAAAATAAATAGATGTCCTAATGTAGTTTCTAATGTGCCAACTGATCTTTTCAAATAAAGATAATTAATTTAGCAGAAGTGTCTTAATTTAATGGAATCTAAGTCTACTATTTCTATGTAATAGCATCAATATTAAATCTTTCATTTTCTACTGCCAGGCAAATCAACATAAATCAAATCCTCAGCCAATTTATGTAAACAGAAAATAAGATTTCAAATCAAAGACTCATAAAGTGACTTAAGGCCTATATTCACGATTGCATCCTTTCTAGGTGCTGTCTTAGTCATCACAAAAAGTCATACACAAGGAGACCTTTTTCCTCATGGGGAGACCATCGTGAAGTATACAGCCACGGACCCCTCAGGCAATAACAGAACGTGTGACATCCACATTGTCATAAAAGGTATCCTCTTCATGAGACCCCAAGAATCCAGCTGACATTTCACATATGTGACTGCTACAATTCGTGATTTTGTGAAAGAAGATAGGCTATGAACATTGGATTTTTAAAGTTAGAATACAGTACTGACAGATTTTATTCAGTTTTCTAACTGTCATTCTTTAACATCATGATAGATGGAAATATTTTCTTATAGGTGGTGTTTAATTACCATTTTATTTATATTCTGTCTAAAGTTACCAAGTATTACCAAGGATCCAATTTCGAATGCTGGAGGAGATGGATTCTGACAATGTCCTGCTGCATATTGTTAGTTTTCATTTTTGTTAAAGAAATCCAGAAATAATAGCACAGGATCATAAAATTTTTAGTTTTTAGTAAATATGCAGGACCCTTAATTACACAAGGGTCCAACTTTTCATTGTGTGCTCGTGTAAGAACCAAATGCAGATAATGCCCCTCTTCCACACCAAGGATTTCCTGTGAAAGTTTTCCTAGAAATAGTGGTTGACATGAGGAGTTCTGCTAAATTCTCAGCTTAAAATCCTGGAATTTAATTTATACACCTTCTGATACTGCAGACAAATAATGTGTGTTATTTTAACACAGGTTCTCCCTGTGAAGTTCCCTTCACTCCTACAAATGGGGATTTTATCTGTACCCAAGACAGTATTGGGGTCAACTGTACATTAAGTTGTCTGGAGGGCTATGATTTCACAGAAGGGTCTATGGAGAAGTATTACTGTGCTTATGAAGATGGTGTTTGGGAGCCACCATACTCCACTGAATGGCCGGACTGTGCTAGTAAGTTTTAATTTTATTCTGGGCCCCTTGAATGTGTATGAATGTGTTTGGACGGGTACTCGTGTATTCTTATGTGTTAAAGATGAAGCTTGCCTTACTAAGTGATTTATGAGTATCTGATTTGCTCTTCCCTGATTTGTCACAAATTAGATTGCAAGGGGAAGGCAGAATCACCTTGGTTCTCTTGTTATTTACTGGAAATAACTGAGGAGGTTTGTCAGCATGTAGTTCTTGACCTGTAAACATGAACTTGAAGTCTTACAGTCCAGAACATTGCTTGCATTTAACTTCATATCCAACATAGGAGGTAGAATGGAATAGATTACTGGTAGTCTTTTTAGATTTGATTTAGATTTAAACTTTCATGACAACATAATCTGAAATACGTGTCGTCAAAAAATTCTTAATCCAATATCTTTGTCTAGTGTAAATATTCTCTGGAGTGAATCTTTGCTCTAAACCCATAAGTGAAATTTAAACACTAATGTCATATTTTCAAAAAGTAAAGCCTATTTACTTGAGCTAATTTTTTCCAAACTAGGGAAGCAAATAGAAGCAACATCACTTACTTTCGTAATTTAGACAAGAGGATGGTATTAGGAGTGACGGCTGCTGAATATTTTAGGACAATTTTGAATTTGTTAAATTCAGCAAGGCAAACGTTTGATTGAAGAAGAAATTTGTCTCTGCAGAAACTGTACCGTCAAGGAACATGATAGCACGTAATATTGGAAGTTTTTCAAGATCTGCTGACTTAACATATAAGTGTGTGGTATAGATTTTATATAAAGTACACTAACTTGGATCTAGCGAGGATCAAGAGATCTCTTATTCTACCAAATACTCACTTCTTCATCTGATTGGAAGTTAAAGAATAATATATTAAAGGCAAACTCATCCTGAGTAATTGAATACAGTGCTGCTTGGTTCACAGTTTATCATGATCAAATATCTTAGAACCTATACTTAAGTGTCATCTCTTGTTTTTAGTACCATCTCACAAATCATGTTAGAGTTAAACTTTTAGGTTTTTGATTACTCTATAAAAGTTAAATTGCTTTGAAAGCACTAACCAACTGAAGCTGTTCTGCCCAACATTTTCCAGTAAAACGTTTTGCAAACCACGGGTTCAAGTCCTTTGAAATGCTGTACAAAGCCACTCGCTGTGATGACGTGGATCTGTTGAAGAAGTTTTCTGAAGCATTTGAGACCACTCTGGGGAAAATGGTATGTCCCTGATGACCTTTGCTTTATGTAGTATTTTAAAGGACAGTGTTGCAGTCATCACAGCCTCTGTGCATCCCTTGCGAGTGAAATTCCTACTCCTGATCACTTCCCCCTTCTTCTTTATGATCCAAACTTGTTCCTTATATCTAGGACTGTTTGTAGATTTTTCGACTTCTAGAATAAATTAATAGTAAATCTGCATTAACATGTTAATTTTTTAAAAAAACACTGCAAGACAGAAAATTGGTCAAGGTTATGATCTGCGTGGTTTGAGAATGCCTACTTTATTATTTAGAGTCTGACAAAAATTCCAAACATTGTAGATTATACTTTTTTATGATGAGGAGGCAAGTGGATATTTATAAGATTTTTTTTTACACATTTTTGTTTGAGATTCTTTCATCAATTATGAGAAAGCACAGCAATATGTTTAAATATAGTGAATATCTTGCAGGCAGAAAACATGCTATGTACATATTTGTGTACCTGACACAGAAAGTATCACTTTACTTATTTGTTAACAAGCATTTTATAGTGTTTCTCGACATGCAGCACACATTGTTATAAATAATGAAAGTTATTAGCTGCCATCCATTCAAATAAATACCTGTTTTTAAGTTTTATTTAAATCTATTCAATAGAATCAAATTCCAAAAAGAGAAACAATTAACATTGTTGCTAGCAAGTCAAAAATTATTGCACTCAGTAGGCCACTATTATTATAGATCTATAATTTAAAAGGCAACCATATAGTCATAGTTCTTATACTTTATCCTAAATTGATGAAGTAGTCTTCAAATTTTTTAAATAGAATCCACATTGAAAATTATGTCAAAATGGATTTTGTGTATGTTAATTCAGTGCCTACCACAAGTTAAATCTGTAGCAGTTTTAAAATTATATAATATGCTGGTGTCTGCTATTAAACGGGCCAGAATATGCTATTAAATGTTTAATAAATATTTAGTGTCCATCTTCTGTTCTAAACACTAGGAATTTAGATGTGAACAAAACTGTCAAACCTGTGTGTGCTCATAATATTTAATGCTAACAAATATATAAATAAAGAAATTACAAGGAAAATGTGTGATGGGCCACAAGGCATGGTTCCATGGAATAACATAAAGTACAAAATGGGGAAACCTCACTAATAAGCTTTCTGTTTGACAAGAAACCTGAAGGGATGAGGCAGTGAGCCATTGCCATATGTAGGAGAAGAGCACTCCAGGCAGAAAGGTTAACAAGTTCAAAGGCCCTGTGGCAGGACTATGAGAACTTGAAACACCATGAAGTGATCAGAGTGGTAATGGTAGACAAGATGAGTGATAAAAGATGGTCAAAGAGATCTCATAGGACAGAGAAAGTAGGAGTGAGAAGAAAAATGAACCTTTGGAAAACCTTGAAAGTCATTATAAAAACTTTGCCTTTTACATTAAGTAAGCAAGAAAGTCAATTAAAGGGACCAACTTTATTATGACCTTAGGCAGCGAGAGAAGTGGAGGATGGGAAAGTGTAAAAAGACAAAGTAAGAGATGATGGGTCTTGGTTTGCTCTGGATGTGGTGAGAAGAGAATGGATTTGGAGCTAGTGCCTCAAAGTAGATTCAGTAAGATTCACTGATAGATTGGATGTAGACCTGTAGACTTTGAGCAAGAGGGGAGGCAGGAAGGCGAAATGTACAGAAGCACAGAGATCAGTAGTGGGTTCTTAAGGAAGTGAGTGACAGAGGAAGTTGGGAAGACAAGAGAGGAGAGGAAAAGGAGCTGGGAAGTCAAGGAGACAGAAGGAGGAGTAAGGAGTGAGATGATGGTGTCTCAGCCTGGGAAAAGTCTGCAAGAGGTAAGAGGAGGGTCGTGTGTGCTTCAACACTGCAAGGTTTTAAGGAGGACCGGGGGAACAGCCTGGAAACACCATTGGAGAATGAGGAGCACGATCCCTCCACTTCCAGAACCATCTGGAATTCCAGGATGCCAAAATCTCTTACCCTTTCAGAATCATTCTTTAGAAAATATTCCAGGAGACTGGAAGGCTGGGTTTCTTTTGGAGCAAAGGTGAAGGGAACATAAAGCAAGGAGGCAAGAAATAATAGGAGATTTGCCTTTCATCGTCCGTACACTTTAGAGGGCACAGAGGAAGATTTGGGCAGAGTGGGTGTGGGGGGGACTTAGGGACAGAGGAAGGGACTGAAGCAACATATGGGGTAAGAGTCTAGAGGCAGAACTGCACCCGGAGTCCTGGGATGCTTGTGGTGATCGGCACAAACAGATGAAAAGTATGAGGTCACTGCAGGCAGGGAGCTGGGGACCGCAGGAGACCTGGGGAGCAGGCTGAGCTCTGGGCTCTCACTCCACTCCTGCTGATTGAGATGTGAAGGCCAGGGAAGCAAAGGGCTCCTCCAAACCACATGGAGATATCACTCCCATGTTATCATCTTCCTGTGTTTTGTTTGCAGGTCCCAACATTTTGCAGCGATGCTGATGACATTGATTGTAGGCTGGAGGACCTGACCAAAAAATATTGCCTGGAATATAATTATGACTATGAAAATGGCTTTGCAATTGGTAATTGTGTCATTTAGTGTCAGTAGTTTGCAAGATTTATCTACACAGTTAAACAATTCCAGAAGAATGGGACAAGCTAAAAAAAATTAACTTGTATTAATTTATTCATCAAATACTTTTAAATGGCTGTGTGAATTGATCATTATACATCTACTAAGTTTTAGGACCAGGTAAATTGTTTCAAAGTTGTTAGACAAGTCTTCAGGATGACAAAAATGAAATCACACTGGAATGTTAAAATCCATATAGGGATATGATTCATCGAAGAAAATTATAATAGCTATAAAGCACTAGCAGCAATTTTGATATACCATTCAATTGACATTCTAATCAAGTCATCAATTTAAAAGTTACACATAAAAAAATATTTGTACTTCTCACCAAGAGAATGTTAAGATTCAATTAGGTCCAATATAAATGAAATATAAGTGACATTTTCAGCTTTTCTCCATATAAACTTTGGACATGTTTTATTAAAGCTCTTCCTAAATATGGTATTGGCGCTTTTCTCTATGATAGCTATGTAATACTTGTAGGGAAAATACTTAAGGGAAATAACAAAAATATTGATCCTCATTTATTTTTTAATAGCCAAAAGCATCAATAAAAGCAAACAAACACTGAAAGCAACTAACTTAAGTGGAAAGACTATATGAATATAATTTATTATTAAAGCGTATAACTAAGTGTCATAACAATGTTAACATCACTTACTGAGGTTTTATAATGAGTCAAATACTCAGCCAGGTGGTTTGTATATACGTATAGTCTCATCTATGTTACAGACCAACCTATGAGGTAAAACTCATCTGTATTTATAAATGAAGGAACTGAGGTTCAGAAAGATGATAGTGCTTTGATTGACATTACACAACTATACACCATACGTCAAGAAGTCACAGTCTGAACTGCAGTAGTTAACCACAGCAACACTAAGGACATCTATCTAGGAAATCCCACTGTGTCGCCTCCAGTATGGTTCCATCCCGTGAGCATTTCATTTAAATGTTGCCTTCAGAAACTACTCCACCTTTAAAATGTGATGCAGAAACCACAAATAATGTTCACAAAGGGATATGTGTGTGCATTCAGTTTATAAAACCAATATTTTTTAAATTGAAGCCTGCCCCAAAGTGAAGTAGGAATTGACTAGGATTCTGCCTCACCTTTTTTATTTCTACAAATCTAGGCAAGTTAGTTAAGTATTTACACAAAAAGAAAGGTGTAATTCCCAGATACCCTCTTTTAGTGTAATTTGCTGGCTGTCTAAATAGGAAGTGTCCAGAAATCGCAACAGAAGATTACAGACAGAATGCTGCATGCAGTCCATGGTGGGCAGCTTGGAACATGGTCAAGTGCAATTCGACTTGTGCCTTAGCAGCTAGAAGTTAAATACTGACGAGACTGAAACTATACAGTCATTTGTTTCTGTGCCCCAACTGTCAGGACCAGGTGGCTGGGGCACAGCCAACAGGCTGGATTATTCCTACGATGACTTCCTGGATGCTGTGCAAGCAACACCCACGGGCGTTGGCAAAGCCAGATCTTCACGGATTAAAAGGAGCATCCCATTGTCTGACCACAAAATTAAGCTAGTTTTTAATATCACAGGTAAGGTTAGTCTGTCTTTTTGAAAAAATCTTGTTGTGTGAAAATTTGGATTGGAAACCTACTTCTCAAATCTCTCATTAGTTATCATTAATAAGAAATGTCCTTGGAACTGAGAATTAGAGAAAGCACAATCAAGTAAGCTTCTTCGTTGTTTTGCTATTTACAATGAGAGATGTTTTTCATGGACCTCGCAGCAGGAAGCAAGCATCCTGCTCCATTTTTATGCTAGCGTGCTGATACAGGCATGTTTTTAAAATGCAAGAATCTGCAGCAACTTAATACGTTACAATGAAGAACCCTCTCTAAAAGTAATGACCCTCCCAAGCCGCTGAAAGGATTAAAGCAAATTATTCTCTTCCTAATATGATCCTATGGACTAGTTGTTCAATAAGTAGTAGTCAAATTTATTCTGAATTAATTTTTCCTGAAAGATGTTGAAGATAGCATTTCTTTTTTTGGCAAAAGCTGACTACAGTGGCCTTTTCAAAATGCCATGTGTGTGTGTGTGTATTATGTTTTATTTTGTTTTGTTTTCATCTCAGCTAGTGTGCCATTACCGGAGGAAAGAAATGATACCCTTGAATTGGAAAATCAGCAGCGGCTCATTAAGACACTGGAAACTATTACAAATCGACTGAAAAGAACCCTCAACACAGAGCCCATGTATTCCTTCCAACTTGCCTCGGAAATGCTTGTCGCTGACAGCAATTCTTTGGAAACAGAAAAGGCTTTTCTCTTTTGCAGACCAGGCTCTGTGCTGAGAGGCCGCATGTGTGGTAAGACTTTCCCTGTGGTTGCAAATACTGAGTGCGTCTTTGGCCACATTAGATGGGTGGAATCATCTTACAACTACAGATAAAGGAATGTTAAAATGAAGTAGACCTTTTGCTACTTTTGTGTGGTCGCTACTTTCACTATACTATAGTAGTACAATGTACGGTCTTCAGAATCAAAGAAACCACTCTTGGTCAGGACAAGAAAACTATTTCAGATAGGGATTTAAATCTTAGTTTCATTTTTAGGTCTTTAAGCCTCGTAGTTTTTAGCCGTAGCTCCAGTAATAGCAAGTAACATTTCCTAACCACTTCTTAATGCTGGATGAGCATCTCTCATGTTTAATCCTGTGCGTCAACTCTATGTTGTACCATGGTTATTAAGCCCAGAAAACTGAATACAGAGAGCTAACAACTTACCCCTTCAGATCGAAAGTGATGCAGCTGGATTCCAGCTGAGGCAGCAAATTCTGAAGTCTTAACTACATTTTAAACTGAGATAAGAGTCACAAAACATAAAATTAACCATTTTAAAGTATTCAGTTCAGCAGCATTACATACATGCACAGTGTTGTGCAACCATCACTTCCCTCTATCTCCAAAACATTTTCGTTATCCCAGAAGGATAACCTGGACCTATTTAGAGGTCATGTCTCACTCTCCCTTCCCCTTGCCCCTTAACTTTTAGCCCATAGACTGCCACAATCTGGACCAATTCTGACCTATTCCCCAAAGAAGTCATCGTTTCTAGTTAACAGAATTTCCTCTGATCTCTGTTCACTTAGCTGAACCGAATGAAGTCTCAGTTAATCTCTCTCTGTAGACCTGGCTTATGTGTGCCCTCCTCAAAATCTTCTGCAGTAGTACTTACTGCTGTTCCAAAAGCCTACTGGCTTTTCCATAATGAGACAAAGTCAGCCCATCACAGACATTCAAAGTGTCCTTCCAAACCGCCTTGTGAAAAAGACCAGGAATGGCCTTGGTCGACGTGTCACCTTCAGACTACTCGTGTCAGAATTACCTAAAATGGTTGTGAACCCCATCCTGATTTGGGCACAACCCAAAACTAATCATCTAACACTTTGGAAGCAAGGGACTGGGGTATGCATTTTCAGTAACTACTCTGGCAGTAATTGTACACTTTAATATCCCAGAATCACCTTGATACTATTTTCTGTAAAAGCTTTGATGGTAACTTCTGCAGTGAGTTTAACTTTGGCCTCAAGAGCTTCTGAGCCCCTCCAAACCTACCAAATAGTAAATCAAATCTCCAAAAGATTTTAAAAATAGTCCTTGTGTCTGAGGATGCCTCACATTTTTCTTCAGAAGCAATAACTCATGAAATTGGAAACAAGACTCCACTTAACACATCTGTTTTAGTCTCACTGCTTTTGCCTGGTTTTGTATCTGGAACTTATACTGTAATGGCAAACAATTTTATAAGAGAAAACATTCAGAGCAATAACAAAGAAAACATTTTTGCTATCTCAAAGCCTCAAATTAAATATTTATTGTTTTATATTTTTCTTCCGACTGTTTTCTCTTTATTGTGTATTTTCCACAATAATCAGGTTTATTAGAACTTTTACCCGTACTTTCAAACCTCATTATGTAAGTCCTAAGCTTGGTCAATAAAACATTGCATTTTCTTAAAAAAATTTTTTTACAAAAGATTTATTGGTTTTCAGGAGTACCTTTCTGAAAGTTTTACCTTAGGAGAAATCCTCTGGTAACAAAATTAAACCCTTGAATCATGAGCTGCTACTGTTAAATCTTGGGAGGAAAAAAAACCCTAGGGTGTTCCATGTCTGTGGTGCTTTATTCAGTGTTTCCTGTTTGTTTCTCCACAGTCAATTGTCCTTTGGGAACCTATTATTCTCTGGAGCATTCTGTCTGTGAAAGCTGTCTCCTGGGATCTTATCAAGATGAGGAAGGGCAATTAGAGTGCAAACTTTGTCCTGCTGGGACTCACACGGAATATCTCCATTCAAGAAGTGTCTCTGAATGTAAAGGTAGGGGTTTAAGGACACAGTGAGCAGCAGCATCCTGGATTTTGTGTCCAGTTGTACAGGAAGACGTATTTCTTTTATTCACCCATCACTTGGTTTATGGCTGAGGCTCCTGTATCAAAAGACAGATTAGCATGAATGAGTGTTGAATTTTGTCAAATGTTTTTTCTCAGTTATTGAGATGATCACATAATCAAAATGTATAATTGATACTGTGTAATAGGAAAAAAAGGTCGAAAGGTGTAGGGGAAGGTAAAGGGGTGGGGGAAAGGTAAGAAGGGGAAAGAAAAAAGAAAAGAAAAGGAAAAATATGGAAACAAAGCCTTTGTAAATAGGGAAGGAGGGTGCAGGGAGGCCAGGAGAATGGAGAAAAAAATAAGAACCAAAGATCTGTCATATAAATGTACAAGATCCCAGTGATGAATGCAACTGTATTGTATACCTAAAATATACCAATAAAAAATTTTTTTAAAAAGACAGATTAGTGAGAGAATAGCATATACATTTATTTAATATAGGAGCATAGGAGCCTCAGAAATATAGACCCAAAGAAGCAAGGAAACTTGTGTATGCTTGTGATGAGTTTGATGAAGTGGGTAGTTCGGGAAATATGGCTGGACAAGGGGATGTAGCCCTAACAAACTAGGGATATTTAGCAAGGCCTGTTTGCTCAGTCTTCTCTGTGTTCTTTTCTCAACCAGAGGTAAGGATATTCCTCTGCAGGTGAAGTAGAGGGTGAGCATCTCTCACATCTCTTACAACCTGCTTCAGGAGAAACAGGCAAGAGAAGGTCAGAGAGACCTCCCTGCGTCTGCAGTTTTTTTCAGATTTCTTCAGTTTAAAATATCCATTAATTCGAGGTACCATATTTTGGGGTAGGATATTCTGAGCCTTGTCCCATGTCAGAAATTTAAATGGCAAATAGGATGAAATATGAGCACAATTGAAAGTAATTTATCTTTTAATTAGAAATTATTTCCTGAAAGTTTCCCCCATTATAAAATAAATTATCTTTTTCCTTTTGGAAATACTCAATTTCTCTGTCAGATGCCAATCCACCTTCATCAGTTAGCCTGAAGTTTTCTCACATTAATTAGTAGAAAAGACTGTCATGATACCCAGCAAACATTAGCTTGCTTTTTGTTAGAATAACATTTCATATAACAAGAGCAATTCTCCACTTGCTTAAAAATGAAATGCTTCAGGCACACACGCATGCACTCCAAAACTATGCAATATTTTTGAAATATTTTTACTGCTCTCCAAGAGAATTCCTGAGGGAGACCTTTTCTTTCATAATTAAGGTTATGGAAGATGTGCCCAACCTAAAGAATTTCAAAATCACGTCCCTTTGCCATTGTGCAAGTGTGGATGTCTGGGTGGCTGGAAATGCGTACGATAGTCAGCAGTGCTGAAAAGGTGAGGCATTTGGAGAAAGAAGGAAACAGGAAAGGATTTCCCTGGAAGTCAGGGTGTCTGGCCTGGGAGGCTCTGCTACATGCCATTATTATGAATTTAGCCTCTTTGAGTCTAATGTTATGGCTAGTTTTATTTTCAACTCTGCAAGCTCTCAGATGAAATGGTGCCCTTGGGTAGTAGAACCACTTCTTATACAGTGTTACAAAGGTGCCCCAATCTCACAACTCAGGATTTTGTTCATCAAGAGAACAATGTAGGAGTTGAAAACCTCTCCGTAAACAAATTCCTCAGGGCACAACTTGGTTTTACTTTGTGCCCAGGTTTGTTCTTATGGTAATGCTTTTCTGTGATATGCATTTCTTTTGTTTTTTTTTCAGCTTTAATTGAGTTTATTGGTACATTTTAGGGATACAGTACAGTTACATTCATTGTTGGGATCTTGTACCTCTACATGACAAGTCTTGATTCTCATTTTTTCCTCTTACCTCTGCCCTCCCTTCACCCCCTCCTCCCCTCCCCATCTACAAACACTTTATTTTCATCTTTTCATTCTCTCACATTTTTTTCTTTTCCCTTTTTACTCTTCCCCTACCCATCCCACCTTCCCTACACCTTTAGCTCCTTTCTTCCCATTTCTAAATGTCAGTAATCTTATTAGAATCTTATGCATTGTTGCAGATTATTCACACCAGGGAAACTATTCGGTATTTACACATGTGTGACTTATTTATTTCACTTAGAAGTATATCTCCAATATGTATCCATTTTCCTATGAATGAATCTATTTTCTCATTCTTTATGGCTGAGTAATACCCCATTTTATAGAAAAACCACATCTTCTTTATCCAGTTTCCAACGGATGGGCAAATGCGCTGTTTCCAAGATTTAGCTATTACAAACTGTGATATGCATTTCTAACTTCATTCTGTGAATATTTATTGAACACACTGTGTGGGCCAAACAGAAAACAAGTGGAAACAAGTCGAAAACTTATTATATAGAAGCATGGGAATTCTACAGTGTTTGTGCTTGGTTAACAAGAACAGTGTTTTCCATCCCTCACTCTGTCCTATATGAAAATGTAGAAAATCCTACCCTGCACAGAGCTAGGTGTGTGCAGTGTAACATCGTTGTTATTAATCACATTGCATTTTTCTTTTCAGCTCAGTGTAAACAAGGCACGTACTCATCCAACGGCCTTGAGACTTGTGAATCGTGTCCACTGGGCACTTATCAGCCAGAATTTGGTTCCCGGAGCTGCCTCTCGTGTCCAGAACCCACTTCCACTGTGAAGAGAGGAGCTGTGGACATTTCTGCTTGTGGAGGTTTGCATAGCTTTAGACACTGACATTCCTTTAGACCTGCTCTGCTCTGTTCATGAAGGAGTGGAATATTTGTAGAGAAACTGCATGTCCACTGTGTACAAAACTATAAATAGCGCTTTCTGGAGAGCCCTGTTTTATTCATCTAGTCAATACTTGAGTATAAATATTGGCTGCTGCCATTAGGAACACAAAAGAGGTGCAAGACTTGGACCCAGGCCTCAAACATGTGGCCTTATGGGTTGGTAGAAATATATCTGAGCTAGTAACTTAGCTTCCTCATTAATGAACTCTTGGCTAGTATTTCTCGCAACTCTGAATGTAAACTGTTCTCTGAATTCTGGCACTTCATTCCCTATAACGTGAAGATTTTCAGGAGTGGATATTCACTCTGCCTGCGCATTAGAGTCATCTTCACATTAATATAAATATTTTGAAAATCCAGAAGCCCCAAAACTGATTGAAATTTTCTGCGACAGAACCTGAGCATTAGTTTTCTTTCCAAATTCCCCCAGAGGACTGTAAAGTGACAGGAACAACCGAGCGCATTTCTCAACTGTGAGCACAGAGGGACGGTGGAAGAGATTGCTGGGCCCCATCCCCAGAGTTCTGAGTCTGTGGGTCTGGGAGAAATCCAGCCATTTGCATTTCTAACCAGCTTTCAGATAATGCTGAACCAGTTCCTGGACTAATAGTCAAAATGGAAATGAAAGTTGCTGGTATAAGTCAAAATGGAAAGATTAGCATTCCAGTGTTTAAATATTTCTGACTAACATCTGCACTGAGTATGAATTATCCAACCAAAAAAATCGTGAAGACATAAACAAAAATAAATGATGTAGACAAAATGACAACGAAATCCACGACTGACAGTCAAGATCAAACTGCTACCACAAACTCCAAAAACTTCTTTTAACTATTATGCAAAGTCAGTAGAGCCGGATTAAAAACTTTAAAAATCGTTGGCCTACCTCTGGAGCATCACTGAGGATATAAAAATCAAGACAAAATGAGAACTAAAATACATATATCCTCCTCATCCACTGAGCTAAATCCCCCTCCTCATTTTTTTATTGCATTTATTAGTACATTTTTTTAATTGAGTTTGTTGGTACAATCTAGGTCTACAATACAGTTACATTCATTAATGGGATCCTGTACCTTTACATGACAGGTCTTGGTTCTCATTTTTTCCCCTTGTCCCTGTCCTCCCTTCACCCCCTCCTCCCCTCCCCATTTACAAACTCTTTATTTCCATTTTTACATTTTCTCATATTTTTTCTTTTCCCTTATTTCCCTTCCCCTACCCTTCCCACTTTCCCTACACCTTTAGCCCTTTTCTTCCTATTTCACACTCTTAATTATCCCAGTAGGATCTTGTGTACTATTATAGTTTTTCACACCAGAGAAACTATTCAGTATTTATACATGTGTGACTTATTTATTGGTACATTTTAGGTATACGGTACAGTTACATTCATCATTGGGATCTTGTACCTTTACATGACATGTCTTGGTTCTCATTTTTTTCCCTTGTCCTTGCCCTCCCTTCCTTATACTCATTTAAAAACCTATAGTCTTTGGCCTCTCGAAGATGAAAAATCTGTTCTCTTATTGAATGAGTGACATTTTTAAGATGCCCACGGCTGGTTCCCCACTTCCATAAGCCACACAGAAACACATACACACACCTCTTGCTCCCTTTGCACTCTAGCCACACATAATACCTCAGGAATAAAAGACGGAGAATCTTAGAAAATGGCTGTCTGGGGAGTGTGTGTGGTGGTTGGGAGTGGGGTGCCCAGCATTGCATCTTGGGAGATGCAGTCCCTACAAGTTAAGTATCATGGGGAGAAAGGAAAACATGCATTGAATTATAGGCTTTTAGAACCTCATCTGTTTAAACTCTCTCAGTCTAGTAGGATCAAGGTAGGTAAATGTTGGCGTCCTGAAGAACCAGGTGAGTAGTGTTCATCAACCTAATGTTTCACCGAAGAGTTTAAATATTTTTTGCTAGAACCTCAGTGAAACTCATAAATCATGCCTGTTGTGTAAAAGCAGCCTTACATTATTTTTTTAATTTAAAGTCAAAAAAGGCTTCACATGATGGTTGAAATAAATCTGCTCGAGACTCTTTTATTTTGTAAAGGTACAAACTAATTTTGGAAGAAAATCTACAGTTAAAAAAAAAAAAAAAAAACTGTTCCCGCTCTCGTTTCCTCTCACCACAAAAGCAACCAGGATTTTTACAGTGAAACAAGGTCATATTTGACATTTTTTTCTTTTAGCTTTCTAAATAAGCCTTGAGGTTTGTCTGACACTAAATTTGTGATTAAGCATTTCTAATTCCCAGAAAGTCTCTCAAGTTCTGGTAACTGGTCAATTTCTCCTAGTATTCTTAAGAATAACAAACCATAACCTCTCTCCTGCAGTGTTGAATAAACACAATTTACTTTAAATTTATATATGGATGAATCCTAAAATGGTTCTGATGTAGCTTTTCATAGGTCTCAACTCACTTTTTGTTCTTCCTTCTTTCTCTTTTTCTTTTTTTTGATCAGGGGACTGAACCCAAGTGGTAGACAAGTGCTCTACCACTGAGCTGTGTCCTCAGCTCTTTCCTTTCTCTTTTAGTGTTCATTTACTTTTATGAGCATGTTGTACAGTTTATCTTATTTTTGCTGTTAGCATTTTTGCATTTCTTTAGCATATTGAACATAAAATATTAATCAACACCACCTTAATTATAATGTGAGTATATTACTGTTACAATACAGTTTCCTCTACACAGTACATTTTACCTTTTCTCAATTCTTTGGTTTGAAAATAGTTTGTATCTGAACAATAAATCTCACAAATGACTTGTCATCACTGTTTGTAACCTAGCCCATAGGAGAAGGAAAGATTATTTTTAAGCCAGAATGACACCACCGCTTACCCTGTCCTCCGAGATAAAGTTAAAAGAAAACTTAGGACGAGTGATTGACATCAGACTTTGTCTTTAGAAATCTATTAAGTTATTTATTTTTGCATATATTTTAGATAGATTGCATATTTTGATACTCAGTGAAATCATTACTACCCTCTGATAAATTAACATATCTTATTATCTTACAACGTTATTCACTCTTTTGTATAGTAAAAGCGCTTGAGTTTTTGATACTAAGTAAAATTTCTTTGCTCTTTTCTCATAACTTTGGTCCATTAGAAGCTATAAAATCCATGTGTGTGTTTAGTACTGTATTATGTACTAGATAGTATCATTACATATATTGTTATATTTATACATACTTAAATATATAGGTACATATAGATACTGCAAGTGAGAATACAAATGCTCCCTTGTTTACAATTAGATTTCATCTTAATAAACCTATGGGGAATTGAAAGTATTGTAAGTGGAAAATCCACTTAATACCTGTACCCCACTGAATATCAGCTTAGAGCAATATATACTGTGGGCACAGTGTTGCTTACACTCGTGACCATGTGGCCAAGTGGGAACAGCAGCAGGCTGCTGCTGTCAGCTTCATAAGAGAGTCTTGTACTCCATATGGCTGACCCAGGAAAAGATCAAAATTCCAAGTGAGAAGTGTGGTTTCTACTAAATGCATATAATTTTGCATCATTAAAATACCAAGCTGTCATAAGGCAGGGTCTGTCTGTAGTGTAGTAATGCCAATTGACCATCCCTTGAAGGTATATTTCTGCTGACAACTGTCTGTTCTTGGAATATAATTTAAAGCAATTTTTACATACAAATGTATTTTGCACTTCCAATGCTGAAAAGTAGAGATGTAGCAACAACGTGTTAGCTATTTTGAGAGGCCAACAGACTTATTTTTAATCTAAATATTTATCATTATCACTTATTTGTATAATTTTTAGCATTTTTAAGTTTATAGGGGCATAAACATCTTTCTTTTTGAAGGTTAAGATTGTGCTGAAAATATATTAAAACAGTTTAATTCATTATAGCATCTTGAGTTTTTAATGGAATTTATCTTTTTTGTTTCATAAACACTCATACTCTCTCAAATAAGCTTTATGCTTTCATAAAGTAGAAGCTTTCTTTTCTTTATTCTTTATTTTTTTTAGTATTAGGGAATCAAACTCAGAACCCTGCATTTATGAGGCAGGTGCGGTGCCACTGAGCTGGCCCAAGCCCTGGCCCAAGCAAAAGTTTCTAGGTTTTATTTTTATACCTTTTTATACTTTCCATTAGCTAATTTAATTAGCTGCTTGGAAGGTTTTTTTCCAAATAGGCGATTCCCTTGTAAATTTGATATTTAGAAAGCCCTTTAAGCTCAGCAGGTTTACAATTACATTTGTCCCAATAATGAATCTCTATATGGAACTCTGAGTCCTATCAAAGTGTATATGAATTTGTTTTTCACAAAACAAAGATACAGTTTCAAATTATTTCTTGCATATAATAAAAGTACCCACACGAAATATTTTTTCTTAATTGGCATTTATATCTATGATATCATCTGCTAATCTTTTACTTCAGCTCTTCACTTTTTGCCAATAGGCTATGTAAAATTTTTGCTGCAAAAGATTTGACTGGCTGTTTTCCTTAAAAACTTTAATCTAAACCTCTTGAAATCATAAATACTCTCTTATTTGCTAATACAAATAAATAGGGATGTCACTACTTGGAATATCCTGGTCCCTTGAATCTTAAGTGTACCTTTAAATTCAACTATATTGCTAATTATTTCTACTGAACTAATTTTTTGTTATCAAGTATCTATAACCCAAGTGATAAGTATGCTGAAACTACCTTTATGTGTCCTATCTTCTATATTTACATTTGTACAGATGAGTATTCATAGTTTTAGTAGATCTCAGTTTATAGTGGCTTTAGGGCTCACCCAAATGTGATACCAGTTCACCTAAGGAAAGGGTATTTTCCACCCAAGTTTATCACTGGGTCATAGCCTAAAACATCTGAAGTATTAAGTAATGAGTAGTTTTTCTTCATATCTCCTCTCCCTAATCAAGTATTGGAAAAAATACAAGCTTGTGTTGTTTGGGGCTATTTTTTGTTTGGTTACTATTCTATCAATTATTGGCAAAAATATTCAGATTTGATTAAATGACAATATTTAACTATTTTACAAAAAGTACAACTAACATGAAATGACATTTCAAGGTTAAAAATGAAAAAAGGTTGCCAGATACATGTATACAAAAGGCAAAAAGACACAGGGAGCAAAATGAAAAAGTTCAATTCAAAGCCAAATAGCTGTGCTCACTTTGACAGCACATATACGAAGCCAAATAGCATCCAATGAGAACATGAGGGGGAAGATTTATGTGTATTACAAAATTCGCAAGAAATGTAAACTGGTCATGAGAAACCCTTGTCATCAAAAAATAGCTCCAAAATACACAAATGGAATGTATGTCTCACAGGAGAAGAACATAGAAAAATCTATTACCTTACATTAATTCATTACTAAATAGAAAGGAAGATAATTATTACATGTTAATGAAAATCATTTAAAAATTAACAGTGGTAAAGATTACTTGTTCTTTATGTCAAAGAATTTATGTACTTTATATACATAAGAACTATAAAACACCCTAATAAATAATAGACAACTATGCGCAAAAGATAAAAGTGTATAACTATAAAAAGACAGCACCTTCATTTGCAGCAAAATGCAAGATAAAACAAAAAACACTGCAGCTCCATTTTACCTTTAAATTTAAAAGGAAATTTAAGCAATCATCACCAGTGCTGCCAAACAGGCAATAAGAAGCTCAATTTCTTATATTACGGGTGGAGTAGTGTACATTGAAGCTACTTTTTAAGATGATTGGGTGTTACAGATCAATAGCTTTATCTTTTTCATATTTTTAGGTCCAACTGTTCAACTATGCAAATTCGCCCACATAAATTCAACTATTATCCCAAGGAAATAATCGTTACAATATACAAAGGTTTAGGCAGAAATTTTCATTTCAACACTGATGATTAAAGCAGCAAGTAGAAATAATCTAAATGGAGGACATGTTGGACCAATTATGATCTGTCGGAGCAATGGAAAATGTCTTTCTCATGTATTAAAATGATGTTATTCGGTGATCTATGGAATGATTTGGAATGTGTTTATGATATAACATTAAGTAGAAAATCAGAATACATTACTCCATGACCAATTCTAATCTTTATCGAGTGAATGTGTGTTGTTAAATATGAGAAGGAAACACTATTTACCTGGATGATCAGATGGTATGAGTATTAAATATGTGGAAGGGATTATATTAGTAATTCAGAAGCTTTATTACAGCCAGAGTTAAGCCAATTTTCTTTTCAGTTTAGGGTGTGTTGCTTTTTATGCAATAATGATTTGTCTTTACCTTTGCAGTACCTTGTCCAGTAGGAGAGTTCTCTCGTTCTGGGTTAATGCCCTGTTACCCATGTCCTCAAGACTATTACCAGCCTAACCCAGGGAAATCTTTCTGTCTGTCTTGCCCCTTTTATGGAACTACAACGATCACTGGTGCCAGATCTATCACAGATTGTTCAAGTACGTTGATAAGACATCATTTCTAACATATATCATGTTGGAGGCATATTTTTGCTTATCTCTTGGTTGCTTCACTTCTGAATATTACTGTTCTCATTGGATTTGAGTATAAAATTGCCTTTTTCAGGTCTCTTTATGGCAGTGGCTCCAAGAATCATTTTGGAAATGAACTTGGTAACTTCCAAATTGCCTTGTTAAGTTTATAATTTAATGACACATGACATCCGTCTCTATCCACTTCTGATTGATGTTACTAAAAATAAATATATGTGGCTTTATTCATTCTGACAACCAGGATCTTAACCAGAGTATTAAGAGCCTATTATTGGCAGTGTCTATCCCACACTGACATGTTTTTCTAAAATATTTCTATTAATTTTATTAGGTTTTAGTTCAACTTTCTCAGCAGCAGAGGAAAGTATAGTGCCCCTTGCCTCTCCTGGACATATCCAAACCAAGTATGAAGTTAGCAGCCAGGCAAGTCCATTTTCTTCACATAAAATGTACTCTAGTGGAATGCTTAGAAACTAACTTGTCTGTCACACCGAGAAGAATCACTGAGTTTGAAACTTTAATCAGATGTATGACTCCTATAAATGAATAATTGTATTTATTCATGACTCCTCATAAGAACTTTAAAAAAAAATGTAACAGTAGATGTTCTGAGTACCAGAAAAATGGGAGGTTTTTCCCAGCAATGTCTGCTCAATAATTATAATTACAATTTAAAGCCTTTGATTCATTAATAGTTAATACCACGGATATAGCCCACCAATTGAAAAGGATATTTGGCTTAGCCAATGGCCTTTTCTGAATGACAGGAAGAATTCTTCAACTTTCATGAAAATTATTTACATATTTTTGCGAGCGAAAAATAATCATTTCTTGGAGTAAGATGTGAGTTTTTAAAAATTAAAAACATAGCTCATGAACATAACAAATTGTTTTCCATTTTTTTAAAAAATAGAGTAGTTGTTAAATCTGATAATTTGGGTAGATTCTGTCATTACTCTGAATTCACTTTGCTCAATGGCATGAATTTCTTGGCTTAAAGGTTGTATTTATTATTCTCTCTTTCTAAAAACTAGTCCTAGGGTTTTATAAGTCATATTTAAAACTTAGCCTATTGGAACCAGAAATTTCTTGGTACTCCTAAATCAGAAGCCTTCGAACCTACAGGCATAATAGAATCTACCTGCTAATTTAAAAAAATAATGATGTATAGAATATACTCCTATAGATTCTGATTTGGCAGGCCTGAATTGGGGCTCAGTCGTTTGTATATTTTTAGAACGTGTCAGGTTGATTCTAACATGGAACCAGAATTTAGGAACACCACGTGGGTTCACCAGAACACCTCTCAAGAATAACCTACTTTATTTGTGCCCCATACATCAGGCAGTGGTCCAGGTAGCTTGAGTGAACTCCTGAAAGCAGAAGCCAGCTGTCTAGTTTTGCCGCCTCCGACTCTCTAGACAGGACTGTTTTAAAATAAATGGATGTTTTGTCTCTCATACGTGCCTTCTCTGTACTGGTAGGTTTTTCATGAATGTTTCTTAAACCCTTGCCACAACAGTGGGACCTGCCAACAACTTGGGCGTGGTTATGTGTGTCTCTGTCCACCTGGATATACAGGTAAGGCAGAGGAATGTGAATTTTAATATTTTATAAGCAATCATTGTGTCCTTCTGAATAGAATTTAGGAATAGTAGAAGTGTATCATCCAAGATACATCAGACCATATCAGTGCAAAAATGTTTGGTTTAACAAAGTATGCATACTTCACACGTACATTTTCTTGGCACATTTTGGAGGAAGCATGAGCAGTCATCTCTATGAAAAACTCATACTGGGGCCGGGGATTTAGCTCAGTGCCGCTGCTGCCTGCCTCACAAGTGCAAGGTCCTGAGTTCGATCCCCAGTACCAAAAAATAGAAAAACTCACATCATGACTCACAATCTAAATTGGAATACAGTTCTGGGAGATATAGCCAATGTTTCATTCTAAAACAAATTAAATGCATGGCAACATAGGACGGATTGTCTGTCCAGCGTAAACATTGTTAAACAAACTCTCATTTGTGACCAGCTCCGATTTGTTGCTTTCTTGCTGGAAACTGTGCTTAGAAAAACAATATGGCTTTGGACTTGATTACGTAGAAACTATGTTTCCTTGCAGTGTGGTTCACACACTGCTGAGTCCAGAGACATAATTTTAAGAGGAAATGAGCTATTCCTTAAAAATGCCAATTAATTTTAAATAATTTAATATGCGACCAAGTACATTCAGCAGAAAGACAGATTCATGAAAACGCTATGGTGTGTCTTCATTCACCTCATTCACCAGGCTGGGCACCGTGTGACTTCCGATCCTTCCCCAAAGTCAAACTGACTGAAAAATAAATGTTTCGAATCAATTTAGGACATCAAGGCACCCACCACAGTGAAACTAAAGACATGAGAGAGGATTTCCAGAACCGCCTCTGACAGTGGCGAGAAGGATAGGATGAGTGTGTTCGAAGTGAGAGAGAGAAAGAAAAAGAGTATTTTGAGGAGGATTAATGGCAATGTGTCTTTTACGACAATATAGTTTTTTTAATTTAAACACCCACCACATTTTCATAATTCCTGGCTCCACTTTATACTTTCAAGCTTTGTCCCCCTCCCTGCTTCTAATTTGGAAACTTTTATTATCTTCTAAGTATTCTTATAAAAGTATCTAAATCTGTTAAGAAACAGGTAAGGCTTTCATTAAATACTGAACTAGATTGTGGCCCTTTCGGCCCCTACATTTAGGTTGCGATAATTACCTTTAAATGATTCGCGGTTCTGTTCGCATTCATTCTTCTGTCTGATTGTCCATCGATGTTTGCTTTGCACTGTAGGCTTAAAGTGTGAAGCAGACATTGATGAATGCAGCTCACTGCCTTGCCTCAACAGTGGAATTTGTGAAGACCGAGTGGGGGGATTCATTTGCGAGTGCACATCAGGTTATACAGGTGAGGGACAACTCTCGCGTTTTTATACTATAAACCCTGGAACCATTAAGATTTCATCACTGAGGTAAATTTAAAATATACTGTTAGGATATGTTAATAAAGTATTATAGACATACTGTAGAGGTATAATTTTTATTATTTATATACATTGGAGCAGGTTGTGGTGGCTTATGTCTGTAATCCCAGCACACGGGAGGCTGAGGCAGGAGGGTCTCTGTGAGTTCGAGACCAGCCTGAGCTACATAATGCAGAGTCAACTGCATAGTGAGACCCTGTCTCAAAGAA
>NW_022900948.1:27201741-27232165 GCF_012274545.1 Fukomys damarensis | reverse complement strand
ATATATAATTTACATATACATTGGGAAGGTGTTGCCATTGCACTGCTACATAAGGGGAACACAAACAGTTTGGCAGCATGAAACTGCTTGGGGTTTATAAAACTGGCGGTTCTCATCTCATCCTTGCCAACTCGATGTGCAACCTTACACGAGTTGCTTCACTTCTATGAATCTGCTCCCATATGTAAAATGGACCCATTTACTAATGTAATGCATAAATGTTGTTTTCAGACTTTATGAATGCACTGTCGAAATTTTTAAAAAATATATAAAGACTATAGTAGAGTACGAGACATATAGTGTGTTCTTTTCTAGTTCATTATTAGTAGTTCATTGAATTTATGGAGTGTGAGTACTTATTTCTCAATTGGGTGTGTGTTTGTGTGTGTGTGTGTGTGTGTTTGTGTGTTGTAACTATTACTAATCATGGACTTCAGCCACTTAGATTATTGTGGACTACTTTCCTTTTACCTTAAATGAGTATGTATATTTTAAGTGTATATCTTATTAAGTCAATGTTGAAACTTCCAACACCTTCCTCACAATAGAGTTCAGAAACACTGACCTTACTGCTGATTGCCTTATTCAATTGTTATAATTATTATAACATCGATACTATATTCTTATAAAATATACCATGATTTACTGTCTTACAAGTACTAACATCTTCATAGTATTATTATGGAATACACTGAGATCATCTGAACCCTTTAGACCTGTACCCAACTCTAAAATTATTTTACTAAAAACATACCTGATGCGGCCTGGGATTTAGCTCAGCAGTTCGGTGGCCTGGCTTGCAAGCGCAAGGACCCATGTTTGATCCTCGGTACCAAAAATAAATAAATAAATAAATAAAAACATACCTGAATATATATTGAATTCATATCAATATAATTTTCTATATTTTATTAAGTTCGGTAAAAATCTTAGAAATATTTCAGAAGAACTGGATTCTAATAAGAATATGACAGGAGTCAGGATGAAGAGGAGGGAAAGGGGAAATAAAAAGGATCCTGTAATAAGTACACATGTATCAATTCCCTATGATAAATGTATTGGTTATGTATCAAAAACATCTACTAATAAAAATTTTAAAATACCTTTATATTCTAAAATTAATTTTCATCAAGAAATAAAATTATTTAATACATTAATTTATGATAGTAATCATTTGAAGCAAGTTATATATTTTCCTTTTTGGGTATGCAGGCAGCCATGATAGCCTTAGCTACATAGAAAGATATATGGAGTTTATACAATAAAATTACATTCAATCTGGGAGGTTTAATTCAAAATTTCTATACAGAGGAAATTTTAAACAGTCAAGATAGACCTTGAAGATCTCTTCAGTCACCTACCAGGTAAACTGGACAGGTATGTTTCTTGCTCTAAAAATTTTACAACTGGAAGATGTGAAGACACACTTTAGTTCAGTGTATTTGGCAAAAAACAAACTTCTCCACAAATTTATTAGCTAGGACTTCTAATTGCTCAGTTGTTACACTCAGAAAACCTTCTCAGAAGCTGTCAGTCTTAAAGCCCCTTCATGTTTTCTCTAGCTCAAATGTCCTGTCATTTTTTGCAGGTCAGCTATGTGAAGAAAATATAAATGAGTGCAGCTCCAGTCCTTGTTTAAATAAAGGAACCTGTGTTGATGACGTGGCAAGTTACCGCTGTGACTGTGTGAAAGGATATATTGGTAAGACATTTCCATCCTTCCTCTATTGCATTAAAATGTTAGAAAGCACTAAAAATTGGGACATTTAAAAACATAATGTGTAACTTACTTTTGGACTTAATGAACATACTGTAGTAATGTAAGAGAAAGTCCTCACTCTTAAGGAAATGTATACTGAATAAAATGTGCAGTTACTCTTAAACTGTGCAGATAAAGGCAGTATGCTTGTGTGTGTGTGTGTATAAGGGAAACTTTCAAGAAAGATCTAGAGATAAAGCATACAAATAGTAACAAATGATTGTAAATGACTACAGAATAATATATTTTGCAAATGGATGCCAAATAAATGATTTAAAATACCTGAGGCCAGGTGTGGTGGCGCACGCCTGTAATCCCAGCACTCGGGAGGCTGAGGCAGGAGGATCGCTGTGAGTTCGAGACCAGCCTGGGCTACAGAGTGAGTTCCAGGTCAGTCTCAACTACATAGTGAGACCCTGTCTCAAAAAACCAAATAAATAAATAAAATACATACTGAGTTGTCAGGAAAAAAGGCCAAGAAAGGAAATGGCCAGTGAAGAGTAGAGACAAGGTCAAAGAAATAGAAAAATTTTGAGAGACGTACTAATTTTGTCTTTTAACATTATCTCAATTGGACCTGCATTACTAATGTTAGTTTCAGGAAGAATATCAAGAGGACAGATTACGAAAAACCCTGTTATGAAATGACTCACAAAGCCGGAGCTCAGTACCAAATGAATCGTGAGCCAGTGTGATAGGCCCAGTGGCTCTGCAGCCTCCAGTCCGGTCATTTAGAAGCAGCATTCTCCAAGGAGTCAACACCTTGATCACAGTCTTTGCAAGAGGTTCAGCTTTTGGGCTCTTTCTCTTTCTCATCTGTCCCCAGGCCTGCGCTGTGAAACAGAAGTGGATGAATGCCAGTCAAGTCCTTGCTTAAATAATGCAGCCTGTGAAGACCAAGTCGGGAGATTCTTCTGCAAATGCCCACCTGGATTTTTCGGTATCCGGTGTGAGATAAACATCGATGAGTGTCTCAGTCAGCCATGCCAAAATGGAGCCACTTGTAAGGATGGTGCCAATAGTTTCAGGTAAAAGATCAAGCTTAGGTTTCATTTTATTGACTGTTCAGTCACTCTGTGATCTTTCTGGAGGATTGTGGCAAGTCCCACACCCTCCATTTTCCAGTCCTAAGACAGGCTATAGTAGAGTCTCTACCTCTTAAGGTACAGCTGGACTAAACCCTCAGGGAAACCTACCATTGAAAGTAGACACTTGTGTTTTAAGTTTCCCAATGGCTCTGATGTATGGCCTGGTTTTGAAATCCCTACTCGGCACTTGAGAAGTCGTAAAAGATGAAAGAAAATATAATTCCAGTATACAAAATAAACAATGCTAACACTGGACAGACCCATATTTTCAAGTGATTTATATTTCTTTTATTGGGTTTATTGGTACATTTTAGGTATACAGTACAGTTGCATTCATTATTGGGATCTTGTACCTTTGCATGACAGGTCTTGGTTCTCATTTTGTCTCCTTGTCCCTGCCCTCCCTTCACCCCCTCCTCCCCTCTCCATTTACAAACACTTTATTTCCATTTTTTCATTTTCTCATATACTTTTTCTTTTCCCTTATTATCTTTCCCCTACCCTTCCCACTTTCCCTACCCCTTTAGCCCTTTTCTTCCTATTTCACATTGTCAATTATCTCATTAGGATCTTATGTACTATTATAGTTTTTCACGCCAGAGAAACTATTCTGTATTTACACGTGTGACTTATTTATATTTCAACTGATATTTTTACACTGTGTAAAATTAAAGTGGGTTGTGCAATCATATTTTTCGTGCCAATCTACATTCTACATCCATGAGTTCATTTAGTTCCTTTAGTAACCTTTGATTCAAAAGAAACCTGGGTTTAAACATATAAAATAGTAAAAGCTAAACTTTTGTGGTTAAAAACGGTACCGTGGGAGGGACAGAAAGACTTTGCTTTTCTGAGGCAACTGTTAGGGTGCCAGTAGAACTCAGTTTGAAAACTGGCCCCTCCTGGCCTCTTTATGGAGCTGGTCCTACTCCACCCTTCTTCTTACAGGCAAGTTCAGAAGACAGCACTTTTGCCTGGGAAAAGACTGCTCCTCCTTGCAAAACCTTAGGAGATGTCATTGTCCTAGAGATACTGCTGTTTCTATAGGTTTACAAGAGTTTCAAGCTTAGGGAAAAAAGTCTATCTCAAGTGCAATATTTCACAGTCCCTTTCCAGGCTGAGCCCTGCCACTACCATCCTCCCCTAAATAGCCCAGGCACAGAGCAAAAGCAGGAAAGCAGTTTTGCCCATGAGACTTCCACTCTCTGTATGAAAATGAGGTCACATCCATGTAGCATTATATTCTGGCAGTTAGTATCTAACCATAGGCAACGAATAAAGGCTTCCAAATTCTCCCCAGAGTTCAAAACAATGGGAAAATGTCGAATTCATTTAAACCCCAACTAGAGGAAAAGAGAAAATAAAGTCAATTCACAGAGTGTAGGTTGTTGACAAAGAGAATGTATTTTAGAGACCAGGATGTAGTATGTCATAGTGATATCAAACATTGGCAGGTAAAGATGGGTGAAATTAAAGCCCAAATAAATTTATCAAGTGCAGGGACCCAGCAAAATTTCCCAATTCCAACTGAGATTCCCTTTGACCTCACCCAAATGCCACTTACTCATATTAATAATCTTTAGATCATTATCAAAGGTAATCATATGAATGTGCTAGTGCTATGGCCTGTTTAATTACACAATATTTCAGTCAAATGCAAAATTGCAAACAATAATAATCACATACTTAGCATTGTGATTATCAAACCTTGGTATTTTGCCATATTTATTTCTTTTTTTCCAGCTTTAATTGAGTTTATTGGTACATTTTATGGTACAGTACAGTTACATTCATTGTTGGGATCTTTTACCTCTACATGACAGGTCTTGGTTCTCATTTTTTCCCCTTGTCCCTGCCCTCCCTTCACCCCCTCCTCCCCTCACCATCTACAAACACTTTATTTCCATCTTTTCATTATCTCACATCTTTTTCTTTTCCCTTTTTACCCTTCCCCTACCCATCCCACCTTCCCTACACCTTTAGCTCCTTTCTTCCCATTTCTCAATGTCAGTAATCTTATTAGGATCTTCTGTATTATTGCAGATTATTCACGCCACAGAAACTATTCGGTATTTACACATGTGTGCCTTATTTATTTCGCTTAGGAGTATATCTTCATTATGTATCCATTTTCCTATGAATGAATCTATTTTCTCGTTCTTTATGGCTGAGTAATATTCCATTGGCATATTTATTTCATATCCTTTGTTTTGAAGAAGTTCTAAAGATAAGACATACACATTTGATATCTCTCTCTCTTTCCCCCTCTCCCCTTCCCCTCCCTGCCCTCTTTCTTTCCCTCCGTTCCCTCTCTCCCTCACTCTCCCTAGGCCCCTTCTTCTCAAATGGTCACCACTGTCCTGAAGTTAGTATACATCTTTCTAATTCAGGGTTTATGTGTTAGTGTATATATGGCCTCTATAAGCACTATACAGTTTTACATGTTACGCAAGAGGTATTGCACTATAGATGACCTTTCGAGATTTTTTTCTCAGTGTTGTTTTCAAGTATGATCAAGGTGAATATATTTGACTCTGGTTTATTCATTTCAGTTGCTGCTTAGTATCCATTACATGACCATACTATGACTTATTTTTCAATTCTCTTCTTTATAGACATTTAGAGTGATGCTGCTATGAACCTTTTTACATCTTGTGCACCTACTGCAATAATCTAGAGAAGATAACAAGAAATGGTATTTGGGCTCTGGAATGAAAATTCTCAATGCCTGTTGGCATTGCCAAATTATGGTTCCACTCAGCATATGAGATTTCTTGTTTTACAATGAACTTGTCAACATTTGACATTATCATTTCCATTCTGATGAGTTTAGAGGATTTGATGTATACCACAATGGTGCTGTATGACACAGTGATTAAGAATAAGATTCAAAATCCCACTCCACCACTTAGTAACGACTTGACTTAAACTATTTAGCCTTTCTAGCCATAGTTTAACACATCTGTAAAATGGGAATAACAGTAGTATTACTCTCATCTTTATAGTATTGCTATGAAGATTGGCTAAATATATAGAAATACATTGGAACAACATCTGAATTTTTTTATATTTTTTCCAAGAATTTCTGAAGGGAGAGAATCTATAAAATTTAACGATTATTTTGCCTAGATAAAAACTACCTTCCATCGTTATTATTGTTATTTAAATACATGTTGTTTCAAATGGGTTTATTCAGATGAACTGGAAAAAGTAACTATTTGGGTGAGGTAAATATGTTTCAGCCTTTGAGTTTGTGAAGTCTTTGGAGACAAGGCTATCAAGAATGATAGAGCCCCTTCAATACCTTTCAGCAGCTCTTCTGATCATTACAACGTTTTGGTTTCTTTAGGTGCCACTGTGCAGCGGGCTTCACAGGGTCACGCTGTGAAACAAACGTCAATGAATGTCAGTCTAACCCTTGCAGAAATCAGGCCATCTGTGTGGATGAATTAAACTCATACAGTTGTAAATGTCGACCAGGATTTTCAGGCAGCAGGTGTGAAACAGGTACATATGAACTGAGTGTTACTACAAACTAAAGACAATAACACGATAATATTATCAGTGTGTACCTGTACCATGCATTACCCATATGCCAAAGGCTGTGCTAAGCACATTGCACTTTAATCCTCACTTTGTACTTTGTATTTTAATCTCCAGTGAACTAGGTGCTATTATTAATATCCTCAGTAGCACAGATGAGGAACTTGAAGCTTAGAATGGTATGGGAGAAGTGGAGAAAACTGAATTTAGCAGAACTCTTCCACATGTTTGGAAGGGACACTTCGTTGTGACCTTTGACTTAGCTGAGAGTCCATGGACATGTTTGAGAATCAACAGGTCGAATCTGAGCTGCTTTCATGGAAGGCTGCTCTATTGAGTAGGTTTGGCAGGTTGGCGGCAGAGCTGAATTGCTCACGAAGTAAGGGAAGACCAGAGGCCCGGGGGGGGGGCAGGTGATGCCTTTGTGCTTACCAGCTTCTCACAGCCTGATCGCTTCCTCTCCACGAAGCTCTTGTCATCAGAATATCCATGTGCTTCAGTGTCTCAACTGGAACAACATCCCAATTACTCATCTCCTTTTAGCTATTCTCTGTCTCTCTGCATCCTTTCATAACGGAGTGCTTTTGCTATCTCACATACTCACTGGTTACAAAGAATATGAATACATTTTGTAAATCAGATTTAGTGTTGAAAGTGCTCCTCGAGGAATCAGATTTATTGAGTATTAGCTTTTTTGACAATATCACCTGCTTCCCTACCGCTTACCGTAGACTATTAGAAATGCCTCACAAGTGCCACGGTCTGTATACCTTTCCTCTTTGTTGCAGAACAGTCGATAGGTTTTAACCTAGATTTTGAAGTTTCTGGCATCTATGGGTACGTCATGCTAGATGGTGAGCTTCCATCTCTCCACGCTATAACCTGTGCGTTCTGGATGAATTCCTCTGATACCTTCAACTATGGGACACCGATCTCCTATGCACTTGAGGATGACAGCGACAATACCTTCCTCTTGACTGATTATAATGGGTAAGTTGAAGTGTCAAGGAGGCTTTGCTTAGAACCTGATCCTGAAATCAATCAAGTCAGAGCCTCACGCAGGCAAGGGCGCAATTTCTGACGCGGGATGGGGAGTTGGGTAGCAGTGGTGGGGAGTAAGGTGCTACATTGGGACAACAGGGTAAAAGAGTCAAGTGCAACATCTAGGCAAGTTCTGTAAAAAGACAATATTTTAGTGCCAGCTGTTCACACACACCTTGTGTGGTATCACTTACTAAGTATTTTCATGTGTATTACTTCATTTGATCTTCACAGTGACCTGAGATATTAGCATCCCTTTTATAGACACTAAAACAAAATTTCAGGCAGACTAAATAATGCAGGGACAGAGATAACTCTCAAACCCAGATGCTAAGACTAATGTTCATTCTTTGTACAAAAGGACTTCCAAAAGGTAAAGTAAGAGCCACACAGTTGGGCAGGACTTCCGCCACTGATGATCTGTCCACACTGCTTATTGCTGAACTGTGTACTTTCTTGTGCTCTTGTGATCCCTTTAAGACCACTGATCATATTCACGCATTCAGTCCTTGATGAGGATTGACAAGGACGTAGGTCTACACCTTCAAGCTGGATAGACCACGTGGCATTTTCCTCTCGAGTTCATCCACCCTGCTGGCCTCTAACGAGCAGGTCATAGGCCTCAGAGACACACTGAACTCTCTTTCCACCCCACAGTCCGGGAAGTTTCACGATTCTAATGGAAATCTCCTATCCTCAAACACTGCTCTTCTGAGTGGACTCGAGCTTTCAGAAAAAACATTCAAGAGGTTTGCAAAAGCCCTCCTTTGTATCAGAGACCTCTGCAGTATTTCCATTCTCCTGCTCAGTTCTATAACACAAGGATGAGAAAAAAAAGAACTAAAAGACAAAACTAAAAACACAGAGAAACCGGGAAGCCAGGAAGACCAATGCTCTCCATCCAGCAAAGACAGTGCTCAGTTCAAACCACTGATTTTTATTTGTAATCAGTTGGGATAAGGTGAACTACATGCTAAAGGGGAACAACATGTGAGGACATGCAGTCATGACTGTACTATGGATACTAACGCAAGCCAGGCTTGTAAAGGACAAGGCAAAACTCTTGAATTAGGAACACAATAGACAAAATATAGTTTTGTAGCGAGAACCTTGTCCTTCTAATTCATAAGGCTTTAATTGTGGGAACAGAATTTGGGTGTGTGTCACTCTGACTTCAGCACACAGGCTTTGGCCAATTGAGGGGTTAACTCTTTACAGCCTGCATTGCTTACAGCCTGCTTTGAGCATAATCAGTATTGTGGTCCCCTGTAACTTTGAGGTAAAGTGCCTATTTGAAGAGGGAGAGGCAAATTGAGGAAGGGAATAATACTGCAAAAATATTACCTTTCTAGAAACATCTCTGAATAGACGGTGAGAAGATTCTGAGAGAACTGTTCAATGTATTTTTATCTTCCTTGTCAACTTTCCCTAATCATTTTGTTTTCTCCATTTGCTTTTGAAAAATTTTTTTAAAAAGTAACTTTGTAATTTCTCCCAGTGGCATGATTGCTGGAAACCTCTTCCAACTGGCCACTTTTGCTTAGTACTAATTAGTCTTTGGATTCAGGTACTTTGTCTACCATATAATTACTTTGGTAGTTTTCTTAGTTCATTTGGGCTGCTATAACAAAGTACTGTTAACAGCAGTAAACAACATAAATTTAGGGCCAGGGATTTATCTCAGTGGTTCTGCCACCTGCCTCACAAATGCAAGGTCCCAAGTTCAATCCCTGGTATCAAAAAGTAGATAGATAGATAGATAGATAGATAGATAGATAGATAGATAGATAGATAAATTTTTCACAATTCTGGAGATTGGAAAATTGAAGATCAAGGCACTGACTTAATTGGTGTCTGGTGAGGGCCCTGGCTGATTCACAGAGAGCATGTTCTTGCTGTGTCCTTACATGACGAAGCAGCAGGGGATTTCTTTTGGATCTCTTTTACAAGGGCAATAATTTCATTCTTGAAGGCCCCACTCTCATGGCCTAATCACCTGCAAAAGGCCCATGTCATTTTGTGTGAGGGTGCTTTTTTCTTGTTTGGATTTTGCAGTACTATGGATTGAACCCAGGAGCTTTGCACTGAACTCCAACCCCACCCCACCCCTTCTTTTCTTATCATTTGTATATATGTTAATTTATGAGAAAAATAACTAAATTGCTAAGTTACCCAAGCTAAGCTTGAATTTGCAGTCCTCCTTCCTCAGCCTCTCAGAGTGATGAGATCTCAGGCATAAGCCACCATATCCTGCAGGCCCCACCACTTAACACCATCACAAGGGTGATTAGATCTTAATATATGAACTTGAGGAAATATAAAATATTCAAATTCTCAGGCCATAGTAGCAGCCATGAAACATATGCACTATCTATAGAATCGCTGAGGTTTTTCTTAGGTGTGGGAAACACACATTCTAGAAGACAGATATGGGTCTGAAATTTATAGAACTCAACTACCTTCACTCTTCACTCTCTTGCCAAAATAGCCAGGTGGTGGATTGTCTAGAATTGGACAGTTCTCTTGGCTCATCTGAAAATTTTTTCCTACCCCTCACTGTTTAAGAAACATGAAATTTTCAAATGAGTTATAATGAAGTGAAATTATAAAATCAAATCTGCTTTACAAAATATGGCCACATGGAGAAAAGGGACTCATGGGTTTACACAGAGTACTTTATCCACGGAAGAAGAAAAATTGGAAAGTGCCCCACAGAAAGGATTGCAACATATGACTAATGACTGGTCCCTGGAATCTTCCTCTCCACAGCTGGGTTCTTTATGTGAATGGCAAGGAGAGGATAACAAACTGTCCCTCGGTGAATGACGGCAGTTGGCATCACATTGCCATCACTTGGACGAGTGCCGGTGGAGTCTGGAAAGTCTATATTGACGGGAAACTGTCTGACAGTGGCACTGGTCTCTCTGTTGGGACTCCCATACCCGGTACGCCTAAGAAACATGAGTATAATTCTCTTAGATTCTAGATGTGGCTGTGCATTTGTGAGCATCAAGCTCGTTTGCTTTGTTGTCTTGGGTTTCAAACAAAAATCCACAGTTCTCTCTCAAAGATTACTGTTGGATTATTCAGACTGTAAGTTACTAGATGCTTTTTCCTAGGGGAGCTGTAAGAAATGTCTTAGAGACAGGGGAGTCTATATTAATACTACCAAGGAGCCAGCTGAACTAGAATGAGTCTGCTAAACTGTGTTCCCAGAAAGAAAAAGATTAATTGTTGGATTTGAGAGGCTTTGTTTATTTGTTATAGAGACTTTGTTTTATGATCAGCATACAAACTGTCCCATTGTGAATAGCTATTCACTTTTTGTTCCCTTTTTCAGATTGAACTCAACTTCCTCTCTAAAACTACTTTAAAATAAATATTCAGAAGGCTGTAGTTTAAAAATGCAAGAGTGTTGCATGGCAATGTTTGCTCCATCTAGACACATCTGTAGAAGACCATTATTCTCCATTTTCCTCTTTTGTTTCAGATATTAAAAATGGCACCTGGAAAAAAGAAAATTAAAAACAGTTCAAAAATGTTTAAATTAACATATAAGTTAATTGTATCAAACTAGGATACCTATATAAATAAATATAAAGGGCCTAATGTCCATGAAAATGTGATGCAAAATGGATAGTTATTTTATATTTTTAGTAATTATCATTTATGTGCATTATTTTTTCAAATTAAGAAAAGAAGGGACCAAGAGACTGATATCTGGGATGCAGACTGAGAGAGAAAGAGGAGCATCAGGCTTGAACGGAAGTCATGACCAAACCACATCAGGCTCTCTAGCGCAGATTCAGGATTGAGGGTGACAACTAAAATCAATGAAACGTTACTGACAGGTTTAACATGGCTGGGGTGGATGGCAAGAGGAGGAGTTCAGGCAGTTCCTGATACAATCGGAATGCAGCAATAGGGCAGATGTGAGATATCGCTGAGCAATCACTAAGAAGTCTTTAGCCAGAGGGCGAAAGGATTCCCTAGTGAAGGGAGATCACCAAAAGTTAATTTCACAAACATAAGAAGGATTTGCTATGCTTCCACTGGGAGGTAAATTTGAGATAAATGAAAGAAACAACAGAGAAAGAGCTCTTCCTTAACCCTAGTGCGACAAACAGAAGAGATGGATGAAAAGCACAGATTTTGGGATATGCATCCACACACACTAAGTATTTACTAAGAACCAGTCCAGGCTGGGGGAAAGACGCTGAGTGTGGTGTCTGGAGAAATGGCAGCTCCAGCTATACACACAGTGATACATGCAGTTTTATTTGTTGTGGGAGAGGGGAAAAAGAAAACTCCCAAGGTGCAGTGAATTTAGGTAATAAGGATGATTTGTAAAGAAATAGATTGAGATTAACTTAGAAGAGAAAGGAAGGGAAACAGACAAACTAGAAATGTTAGACAAGTCATCGAAAGTAGGAGCACTGAGCAATTTATATAAAAGCTGCTTTTGAAATATCATGTGATTGCACAGGATAATATTAAACACAATTTTAATGAAAGCACTCTCAATAGATTTAAAACATCATGTTCGACCAACATTTTCCTCCTTTGAATATAAGATCCAATATAAAAACTCAAAATTTCCTTGGAATGCCATTTTTGCCTAGTCACTTGTTTGAAATACTAGTTTTATTTTACGATGATCATGTGAGTTTGATAAAGAATAGCTATTGTATTACAACTTTAGAGGTAAGGAATGAGAGAGACCTATAAAAATTGAAATGACTCTTTCAAATTGCATTTCTAGATTTTAATTCCTTAGACCAATGCTCTACCCTTCGCATTGGTCCCTCTGCCTTTTTTATTAAGATGAATATGGTGATACATGTCCAGAAGCTTAGTAAGTGTGGCATCACTGGAAACTAAAGCCCAAAGACGAGATGTGATCCTAGGAGCTAAAGATAAACAGTCTCAGTACTTACCATAGACATCATGTTATTCTTCCTAGATTTTGCTCACTCCTCCATTTAGAAACCTCGTATCTCCTTCTGCACGATATTAACTCTGGCTCAGTCATCAAGATCCAAATCTGAAAGTCTGTCCTGATCCCTGCTCGTCTATCTTAGTCATTTTCTCATCCCTGGAACAAAATACCCAACACCCACAACTTAGAAGAAGAGAGCTTTACTTTGGCTCACAGTTTTTGAGGATTCAGTTCATAGTCACCTGGCTCCAAGACAGGAAGGACGTGCTGGAAAGCTGCTCTTGTCAGGTCAGCCGGGAAGCAGAAAGAGAAGGGAGGGGCCAGGGAGAGAAACACAGCCTCTCCAGGTCACACCCCTAACAGCACATTCGGATATGGATTCGTCAGTGGGTTAACCCACTAATGAGGGCAGTCCCCACGGTCCAATCACCTTCCACACACATGAGAATTTGGGGGACGTTTTGGAGCTGAGCCATAACCTTTTCTTCACTGCAACTTTTCTTTTGTTTCTTCTGTTATCTGTACACTTTGATGATGGTGGAAAATATCTATGGAAATTGGAAACTATGTATGTATTTACCCCTTAGGATTACAACTTCCCCAAGGCGGTGAAGTGTGCAACTCTGATTTCACAACCAAGTCCAGTGCCTGCTATTGTAGACATCATGTCTTTAGTAGCTTTTTGAGCACCTGCTGAGTTTAGCCTGTATTTTGGGAGATGAATCAGACATAGCTGGGTAGGAGAAAGGGGTAGAAGAGCTCTGTGTGCAGAGGCAGTGAGCCATGAAGGGGTTCTGTGGGAGGAGTATGGCTGGAAATTCCCGGTAACACAGAGTTAAGTGGAAAAGGAAGAGATAATAGAGAAGCAATCCAGTGACGGGCTGTAATTTGAAGTCCCTTAAAGAATGCACACTTTCTCTCCCTTAGGAAATTAAGAGACAGTAAGATATTTGAATAGGAAGTGCTATTATCTGATGAGGTGGCAGTTTATTTTTGTGTTTAATAAGTGTGTTTTTGTTTCCAGTTATCTCTTCTCTGGGTGGTGAGGTCAGAGGTGATTTCTCATTTTTTCTTTGTTCTTTTCTGTTGTTTTCAAAATGGATACATATTTCTTGTATGGTTCAAAAGGAGCATTTATTGCTTTTCTGAAAAAGAAAAGAAAAGAAAAGAAAACCTTGATGGAAGAGTGAAAAGTGGAGTAAAAGAACAGGTAAAGAAAACTAGAAAACTTTTACAGTAACCATCTAAAGCCATGGTTGTCGGAGCACAGCAGGAAGGATAAGTAGAATGGATTACAGCCCATGATACTGGGCACTTGAGCTATCAGCCTCAGTTGCTCACTTAATCTGCTTGGGTTGCCATTTAAAACATTTCGTTGACTCAATGGCTTAATAACAGAAACTAAAGTTCTCACAGTTCTGAAGTCTGGACATCTGAGGCCAGGATACTGGTGTGTTCTATTTCTGGCAGAAGCTCTCTTCCACGCTTATCCATAGTCCACCTTCTCACTGTGACTCCATATGACAGAGAGAGAGAACAAGATTCCTGGTGTCTCTTCTTGTAAGGGTGCTGTGATGGTTTGTGTCTAGATGTCCCCAAAAAGCCTCAGGCAGCCATAGGTGAGGCTTTTTCAGGGGCATTTGAATCTAGAACATGTGATTGATTCAAGGTGCAATGCTAGGATTAAGGGTGCTAAGATTAGGGTGTGTGATTACTGAATCAGTCCACTGATTGGTTTGGCACTGTCCTAATCCCAGTAGTCTGGATACACTATAAGGGACAGAAAGAGGCTTGTCTTGTCTTTTGCTTGCTTTGCTATCTTCTACCTGCCATGAACTGTTTCTCCTCTGTAATGCCTGTCTGCCATGCCACCCTGCCTTGGAGCCAGATGTTTATGGACTGAAATTTCTACAAACTGAGCTAAATAAACCTTTCCTACTTTAACTTTGAGTGCCCGGGAGCTTGTCTCAGTAATAAGAAAATAAATAACTAAGGTGTTAATCCTGTACCTCCTAAATAACTATTAAGTGGAGATAATCCTTCATCATGTGAATGAGGTCGGGGCACAATTCAGCCCATACCAATGATTAGCTTCAGTTTTCATGAGCAGGTTTATTGAAGAGTCTATTAGCTAAGAATTCTAGGGAAAACAATGTATGAGAGAGGAAAAGATTCCGTGTTTGGTTTAAGACATTAAGATTGAAGTTGCTTAGATTTCAAATCATAGAGATGCATGCATCAAAACTATACTTATGGTATCACTTCATATCAAACTGGCGAAGTTATTTTTATCGGCAAGGTTTCAGCCTGGTGACACTTGTATAGAGTGCTGGAAGTTGTGAAAGTTCATACAACCTTTCTGGGAGGTCATTTCATTTAGAGATTGACATCAAAAACTTCAGAGAAACTCTTGGTTTAGAACCATCAATTCCACTACTAAAAATCAATCTAAAGAAAACAACGAAAGATCTGAACAACTGTTTATGTGTCAGTATGCTTATCTCAGTGTTATTTTAGTCCCAAATTTGGAGGCAACTCTAATATCCAGTAATAACTGATTAATTTATTAGGCAAATTATTATTTAATTCATTGAGTAAATGATGGCTTGCATTCTTATGACATAACGAAGCTATGAGCAGTCACAAAATGAGAACATGTTTGAAAAGAAAAGCAAGATTGGAGCATCATAATTGTATGATCCTGATTAAAATACCCCTCCACACACAACAACAACAACAATAATAATAATAGTAATAACCTGGAAATAAATGCATAAAACTATTAAAGGGTTATTTCAGAGGAATTCTTTATAATTTGTTCTCCAAATTTTCTTCTATGTTAAATTTTAACTTATTTTTAAATAAGATAGGTTGGGAAATCACTAAAGGAGAGTTTTTTGACAGCAATTGCCAGGCAACCAGGATCCCCTAGAAACTACAGTTGGAAGAAGAAGAGACAAAGCCTCAGGATCGAATCCTGGGTGTACCAGCTACTGAGAGGCAGGCAGAGAATTGAGGCAGAGAAGGAGCAGAACAGCTTCAGAAAAAGCAAGGAGAAGATTCTGTCTTGGAAGCCAGTTGCTGTCAGTCTGACTTCTGGAAGAAATAGGTAGTACATAAAAAGGGCTAACTAAAGTGGATTTAATAAATGATTGTTTTCAAAAATATGGGGAGAGCCAAGAGTGCCAAGGTATGGTAGCCAAACACGTATGACCAGCAGCCACAGAAAGCTGTAAGAGATGGGCCCAACATGACAGTCGTAGGAGTCACTGCAAAGATCAGGAAAACCTGTAGCATTGGAGAGGAGTCACCCAGCGGGAACAAGGACACGAAACAGGAAACGCTGCCGCCTCTCAGACCTTTGCCTGGCAGGAAGGAATCCGGGAGATTAAACTTCTCTCCTGTCCAGCTTTCTCATCTTAAACTGGTCATTGGCCAGCCTCAAACTGAATCAAGAGGATAAGAAGCTGGACAGTAAAGCTCAGAGGAGACAACTTTTGAGACGCAAAAAGGAGGAAAAGATGGAAGGGAGAGATGAGGGTGCAAACACCGACCATCCAGGACTGCCAGGAGGGACCGTTTAATGCAATAAGATGGTGCATAGAAACAGATGCTACAGAAAGTCAGGAGCTTCCTCTGTATCTGCCCATTAGAAGGGCCCTGGCAATTTAGAAGGCTCCCTAGAATTGATGAGAGAGATTACAGAACTGTGACATAAGTGTAAGAAAAATGAAGTACAGCTAAGAGTAGGCTGCCATAGAGGACAGTTTTCTAGAAGAAAGTAAGCAAAATAGGACTTATGTATTTTGTTGGCATCATATCTTATATGCACTACATGTGTTATACCTTGTTTTTATAGTTACATATTTATAAGTCCAGTATAAGAATCTAAATCTTGTCCAACTATTTTTTAAGTTGCTACATAAATTTAAGTTTGTATTGACAAAATATGCAATGAAATGACATATCTTAGCTTTTGAATAGTTTTCTTTCATACATTTATATTGGTTATACTTTCACTATGTTAGAATTTTAGGAATAGCAGACCATCAGGCCAGTTTTTCTTCTTTTTCTTTTTCTCTCTTTCTCTCTCTCTCTAGGTGGAGGTGCATTAGTTCTTGGGCAAGAACAAGACAAAAAAGGAGAGGGATTCAACCCGGCTGAGTCTTTTGTGGGCTCCATAAGCCAGCTCAACCTCTGGGACTATGTCCTGTCTCCACAGCAGGTCAATTCCATTTTCAGTGTATGACAGTAATGAGATGCAAAGGTACAAACCTAGTAAACTGTGAGCAGCCTCATGATAATGTATCTTATTGTCCACTCTTAGTTATCAGATTCATCACTGATACCTCTGGAAGCTAAGGTCCAAGTGAGGCAGAAGTTATCTACAGTAATTTTCACTGATCATCCTTTTCTGGTTTCTTGCTGAGATTTGTATACTTTATTAGAAATGAATATTTTATACAGTCTTGTGATTTCAGAGCCAGAAAGAGTATCGGAGATATTTCAAATCTCTCTGGATGAACTTGCAGAACTTGGAAGTCTTACAAGGTCCAGTCAGAGAGAGCAGCAAAGAAGTCAGTGATTAAAGCCAGTCTGGAATCAGACAGGCCATGTTCAAATCCCATCTGTGCCACAGATTAGATTTACTGGGGTGATTCTGAGCATTTTAGTTCATCTCCCTGAAGTTTCCGTTTTCTTACCTATAAAAGATAGAAAAGTAGAACTGCACAGCAAAGTCCTGATGGGACTGAACAAAATAGTGCATAAATTTGTGGTGTTGTTTGGCCCTAAGCAAGGGCTTGGTAAATGTTCGCTCTTATAATTATAGTGGCAGAACCTCTCTAAGTCTCAGTTTCTTCAACTCTATGTCAGAGGCCAAAGCTGTAGAGTGGAAGGGGCTGGGGCCTCTGTAGCCCCTTAACAACCCTCAGAGCTCTGAATAAGAAGCTCTGTGCAGAGGATTTCAAATTTTCATCAACAACGAGGTTTTCTTCAATAGAGAACGAAATGAATTTAACGGGAGAGGGAATGAAGGGGGTCGGAGAGAAAGACGAGGAGGACACTTGTCCTGTTGCTTCTGAAATCACACCATGCACAAGACTGCTTTCCTTTACCTCCACCCGCAAGACATTTCCAAGTGTTTCAATGGGACAACATAAAATAATCCCTTCTTGATGGGAAAATCGCAATTATCTAAAGACGTGTTTTTAAACTTTTAGGTGAAATCGCTGGCTACTTCCTGCCCAGAAGAACTCAGTAGAGGAAATGTGTTAGCCTGGCCTGACTTCTTGTCAGGAATTGTGGGGAAAGTCAAGGTTGATTCCAAGAGCATATTCTGTTCTGGTGAGAATTTCCTCCTTCGGTCAACTTTACCATCTCTTTGCTACCCTGGAGGGTTTTTTTGTTTGTTTTTGTTTTGGAAAAAAAAACATTCAAAACGCTCTAGTAATCAAATCATATACTAGTAATATACTAGTAATCAAATATATCAAATCAAACCCATCAGTCTACTCCTTAACATTAATTCGTGTTTACTTTATGCCCCTCCCAAGGATTTTTCAAATATTAAAATATATTCTGGATAATATGGTACAGGTTAATTGGGAAGAAGAATTGGACAAAGGTAAAATAGGATTAGGCAGGTAGGGTGAGAGGAAGGATACAGTTTTTTTAACTGTCTACCAGAGTCCTACCCTCCTGCTTGACATGGGGTTATTCTTTGATTTGGTTTGGTTTGGTTTCCCTACCAGGTGTCTAGGAGCAAGTATAATGCAGAGAAAAGAAATGAATGTTGCCATGCGCGCACTGAGTAGTCTAACTCTGAATAATCAAAACTGTCTCCTAAAATTAAATGTATTTAAATGAGTTTCTTAAAAGGCTCTAGAATTCATGCTTTTGGGTAATTTATAAGAACATTTCATTAGCACTCATGAAATGCCACTTGTCCCTTTTAAAATATTCAGCAGGCTGGCTGTAGTGGTGCACATCTGTAACCCCAGCACTCAGGAGGCTGAGGCAAGAAGATCAATGCGAGCTCAAGGCCTGCCTGGGCTACATAATGAGTTCATGGTCAACCTGAGCTACATAGTGAGACCCTGTCTCAAAGAAAATAGTTAATTAAATTTAACTAAAATTAGGGCCAGGGATATAGCTCAGTGGTTCTGCCGTCTGCCTCACAAGTGCAAGGTCATTAGTTCGATCCCCAGTACTAAAAAAAGAAAAATGTAATAAAAATTAAAATATCCGGCAGACTTGTTGAAAGAGAGAACATTGTTGACTCAAAAGACTTTTTGGTAATAATTTAGCTTGTCAGTGATCAAGGTGTGTGTGGTAACATGTTTTAATCTCAACAGAATGCTCTCCCATGCTAGTGCAAAATAAGATTTGATGCCTCGAGTTTCTGGTCCCACTGCTGGGTTGCTGACAAGCTCTGCGCCTGTCTTCTTTGCCCTCAGATTGCTCACCTTTGGATGGATCAGTACCTCATCTTCGAACTGCATCAGCAGATTTAAAGCCAGGCTCCAGAGTCAGTCTGTTCTGCGATCCTGGCTTCCAGATGGTCGGGAATCCTGTGCAGTACTGTCTCAACCAAGGACAGTGGACACAGCCACTCCCTCACTGTGAACGTGAGCTCCCTTTATTGAAGTCATTTCAGTGGCTCTTGAAAAATATTGGACCCTGGGCCAGGTGTTTGGCTCAGTGGTTTGCCCCCTGCCTCGCCAGGGCAAGGGCTGGAGTTTGATCCCCGGTACCAAAAAAAAAAAAAAAAAAAAAAAAAAAATTGGACTCTTTTCAGGAATGCTAGACAAAACCTAAATACCTCCTAGCAGCAAAGAAAGCAGATATCCACTTGAGTCTTTCCTTTGTCTAAGAAGCTGTGTGGGGAGGTGACAGATGAAGTTAGACAGTTCCATCATGAATGCTTCCAAGGCAGCATGAGAAATTGGGAGTGAGGGAGAGACAGTCTGGGTAAGCAGAAGGTCCAGAGAGACATGGGTTATTGCTGGGGTGGAGGTACATAAGAGGAGGTCTCTTAACAACCATTCAAAGAGAGTGATTCATTCATTTACTCAACAATTTTTAAAGTGCCTGCTATGTGCCAGGCATTGATCTACATTCTGAAGATGCAGACATTGAGACAAAAGTCCCTGTTCTTTTGGACTTTACATTTCTGGTAAAAGAGACAGAAAAGTGAGCAAATATAATATTATTTATTTATAGTAAATAATTATGGTAGGGGCTGGAAAAATAAATCATAATAGGGAAATGCAAAGTGAAAGGTTTGGGTAGAACCAAGACCACCATTCTGAACTGAGAATTGCCCCTGACATAGCATATATTTATCATTTCTTATCCATCTACCTCACTCCAGAGCAAACTCCACAAGGAGGAGTTTTGTGTGGTTCACTGCCATAACCCCAGTACCTAAGACTGTGTCTAATGAGTAGTGGAATCCTGTACACGAGTGGGTGGCGTGCCTACTAGGAGCCTGCTTCGGCTCCTACAGCACTTTCAATGCAGTGCTCGTGCACAGTGAAAAGTCCATGCTTAACCGAACATCATGAAAGCATTTTAGTGTGAATAAGATCTCCTCTGAGCATTTTGCTCCTAATCAGCTGTGTTCTTCTGGGTCACATTCCAGGCATTAGCTGTGGGGTGCCTCCCCACTTGGAGAATGGCTTTTATTCAGCTGAAGATTTCCATGCGGGCAGCACAGTAACCTACCAGTGCAACAATGGCTACTATTTGTTGGGTGACTCAAGGATGTTCTGTACAGATAATGGGAGCTGGAATGGCATTTCACCATCATGCCTTGGTGAGATAAGTGTTGGCAGTTACAGCGTCAGGTTGTACATGTTGGGTTTGTTCCAACTCTTTGGGAAGCAACTAACTATAGATTGCTGTGGCTCTCGGCATTCCTTTGTTAACCCCATCTCTTGCCAGTAAAGTCCAGGCAAGCCATAATGCCAGTGCAACTGTCCTTAGAGATGCCACAAATGTTAGACTACCTAGAGTACTTCTGATCTGTCTTTATTTCAGATGTTGATGAGTGTGCGGTTGGATCAGACTGTAGCGAGCATGCTTCTTGCCTGAATACAAATGGATCCTACATATGCTCATGTGTCCCCCCATACACAGGAGATGGTAAAACCTGTGCAGGTAACCAGTGTATGCAAAACCAGAAATGCCTATTTCAATTTTTTATGAGTATATATTCGAAAGGTATGTGATTTTAAAATAAGACAATAGTTTTAAACTCAAGGGGCGTACAGTTAGATGAGAAGATGAACATCTTTTAAAAGACACATAAGTAACAAGTAAAAGTAGTTTAAATTGGCACTGCTTCTTCCAATGTCTTTTTCCAAAGTAAAAAACAGAGCCAACTGTATTGCCAGGATATTGAAGAAAGGTCTCCATAGCATAATAGAAGGGATTTGGAAATACAATGCATGGGGGCCGGGGATTTAGCTCAGCAGTTCAGTGGCCTACCTTGAAAGCTCAAGGACCCGAGTTCAATCCCCGGTACCAAAAAAATTTTAAAAAGAAAGAAAGAAAGAAAGAAATATAATCCATGGCCTCTTTGCCTGTATCATCGCCAAGGAAATTCTTTAGTATATCTTCACCATTAGTATCTTTCCTCTGCCTCTGACATACAAGTATTTCACTGAAAAACGGGCATCTTGCTATACCACATCTCTGAATCTCTCAATAACTTTGATAATCCTGGCCCACCTCCCAGCCCATTGGTGTCTTTCTACATACGTCATGAGGAGTTACTACCAAAACACACTCAGATAGGAAATAGAGCGGAACTTAGAAGAATGTGTAAGATCATCCGGCTGTAGATCCCCAAGGTACAGTACTGTAATGTAGGACAGAGAAAAAAAAATCCCAGGAATTGTACATGGATGGTATAGAGATGTTTTCCCACTGTAAAATACAGAGAGAGAGAGAGAGAGAGAGAGAGAGAGAGAGAGAGAGAGAGAGAGAGAAAGAGCTGAAAATTGGTATTATCCATGTATTATTTAAGAACAAATCATGAAACTTGTGTAGGGAAGGACTGAGTCCATAAATACTCCCTTCTGGGAATTGAAGAATTCTAGTTGCTCCTGTTGATCAACTCCAGCCTCAGACATTGCTTTATCCATTTCTCCTCTAATCTCTCAGAGATCTAATCCCTCAGTGAATGGCTCCTAGTTTGTAAACAGGGAGACCTTAGTCCACAGTCTGGTTGAAAAGGGAGGCTAAGAACTTCTATGAGCCTGCAATTGCAAAGCCTTTCCATCACCTTGAGACTCAGTTGCTCTTCTAAAACAGGGTGTGAGCTTGGGGTGGGATGGGAAGGGTAAAGCACTTCCCAGCCATGCTCTGGCACCATTACTGCTTCCCCATTAACAAAAACTACATTTTGGCCAGATAAGTCTTGTATATCTTATTTGTTGTTATTGTTTAAATGCCTATTAAATATATTTTCTGAACTAGATGTAGTGATGCACACCTTGGAGGTGGAGGTGGAGGTGGGAGGTGGAAGTAGGAGGATCAGAAGCTCAAGCCCAACCTGGGCAACTTAGTAAAACCCTGTCTCAAAATAAAATATTGAAAAAGACTGAGGATGTAGCTCAGTTTGAAAATTCCTGGTCTTTATTCATCTCCCTCAAAAATATTTCTCTCAGGATTTTCATGCGTAGCTTAATTATAGTGAAATTGTTTTACTGTGAGCCTTTTCATGGTTGCGTGAAAGCCACTTACCGTTCCGTAAAAACTTTCTTTGTTTTAAGAACCTATAAAATGTGAGGTTCCAGAAAATCCAGAAAATGGCTACACTTCTGGTGAGATATATACAGTGGGTGCTGAGGTCATGTTTTCTTGTGAGGATGGATACCAACTGATGGGAGTAACCAGAATCACCTGCTTGGCCTCTGGAGAATGGAATCACTTAAGACCACATTGCGAAGGTATATTGATCTAATTTCCATGTTATTGTGTTTGGCAATTCTAGAAAGCTAGACATGGCAAGTGTTATTTGTATCAACCTGCTTGGTATTGAAACCCAAATATTAGACTTATATTTAAACATTGCAGGCGAACAGAAATGTAGAACTGTCCCTTAAACATTCAGGGGTTTTTACACACACTCTTGGAAAAGCCATATTTTGTTTTCTCTCCTTTCAGCTCTTTCTTGTGGTGCACCACCTATTCCTGAAAATGGTAGTATTGATGGATCAGCATTTACTTACGGCAGTAAAGTGACATACAGGTAGGTCTGAAATTAAAGCCACACTGCAGGAGTTGTTGATGACATGCTATTAGTGGTGTAATATTGGGAGAAACAGCCCCAGGTGACGTTTTTTAATTCATATGAAGTTAACTGAATGAAGTGTAACGTGAAGAAATCTAACCCAATGATTTAACGGTAGTCGTATTTAGAACCCTTAAGTCCCCTGAGCCAGGACCTGTCATCACCACTGCACTCCCTTGAGGACGAATGTCATGGAAGAAGACACTGCTCACCAGTGATTCCTGTTGGTTATTAGTGGGCTCTGATTCCCAGCCTGATAGCGCAGAGACTAGTCTCAGAGACTAGACTAGCCACTCTCAGAATGAGGGTTTTCTGTTTACAACTACTAATCCATGACACAAACAGGAAACAAGCCAAATTCTTAAATCTGTCCTCTGTTTATTCCTAAGCAAAGAAAGTTCCAGTGGGGAAGAGGCACTGTAGTCAACCTTGAAATAAAATTTTAAGTATTATTTCAGTCAGGAAAAAAGAAATTTCCCAATGTGTGTAAATTGCCAATATTTTAGAGGTTTAAGGTACAGATAAAATTATGCAAAACAAAGCAAATTACGCTCTATAATTTTCCTTTGGCTCCCTCAGGTGTAATAAGGGATATACTTTGGCTGGTGATAAAGAAACATCTTGTCTTGCTAGCGGTACCTGGAGTCATGCTTCCCCTGTGTGTGAACCGGTGAAGTGTTCTAACCCTGAGAAGATAAACAATGGAAACTATGTTTTCACTGGGCTCACCTACCTTTCCACTGCATTATATACATGTGAGAATGGATACAGGTAAAGTGTGTGGATACTGACCCAGCTTCCTACAATGCGTTCTTGCTCATTGTCTGCTCTGTGGGATTCATTTGTATGTAACTGGCTGACTTTTAAACAAATTTGTAAAGGTAAGGACATCCCCAAAGTTGTCTGCTTCCTGAAAGCTAGCTTATAGTAGCTGCTCAAGAAAATAGTCAGCCTGTGTCTCTACAGGTCCTTGTAGGGTAACTGTTGAAGCGTTCAGACTTTAACTATGAAAGCAAAAGTTGTTTATGAGACATAGCACAGTACTTAATGAAACACTTTTGTCATGGAAGCTTTTAAACAAATAGTTTACCAAGCTTATACTCATTATTGCTTAGTATAACATTCAAAGAAGCATGTAAAAGCTGACATGATGATGTTCACCTATAATCCCTGCACTCTGGGAGGCCGAGGCAGGAGGATCACAAAGTCAGAGCTCTGCCTAGACGATATAGTGACTGACTTAGCAAGATTCTGTGTCAAAACATAAAATGAAGGGCTGGGAGGATAGCTCCCTGCCAGATTCAATACCCAGCACAGGGGGGACAAAAGTGTATGTCAAGGTAAAGGTCTAGATTCTCAATAGTGTAAGAAATTTATTTCTTGTTTCACATCTTTTTATTAGCACATACTAGTTATACAGTCTAAGGGGCTGTATTTTGTCAGATTTGAATGTGCATTTAATAAATTTTCATCATTTTCATCCTCTCATTCCCCCTTTGCTCCTGCTCCCCCCTAATTTCACCTTTGGGGGTGATTGTGTAAAATACATTTTGATCATATATACATTTCCCTGTTATTCACCATATTACTCCCCTCCCTTCTCTTATTCTGTTGCCCTTCTTCTCATCCAGTGGTTTCTGTTCTGCTTTCATGTCATCTTTTTTAAAATTCTACATAATCGGGAGAACTTGCAGTGTGTGTCAGTCTGCCTATGACTTTTCTCACTCAACACTTCCAGATCCATCCATTTTCCTACAGATGATAAAATTTTGTTATTCTTATGACTGTATAACACCCCACTGTGTGCTTGTACCATAATTTCTTTATCCATTTATCTGCTGATGGGCACCTAGAATGGTTCCATATCTTGGCTATTGGACTTATGGCACAATAAACATGGATATGCTAGTATCCCTACAGTGTGATGACTTTAATCCCTTTGGATATATACCGAGGAGTATAGCTTGATCATATGGCAGCTCAACTTTTATTTTTTTGAGGAACTTCCATACTGACTTTCATATTGGTTGCTCTAATTTACATTCCCCCAGGAGTGTAGAAGTGTTTCTCCCCTGCCCCATCCTTACCAGCATTTATTGTTTTTGTTTTCTTGATGGTAGCCATTCTGACTAGGGTGAGATGGAATCTCAATGTAGTTTTGATTTGCATTTTCCTAATGACTAAAGATCTTGAACACTTTTTTATAAATGTATTGGCCATTGTGCTTCTTTGGGGACATGTCTATTCAATTCATTTGCTCATTTATTGATTGGGCTATTTGATTTTTTGATGTTAAGCTTTTTGAGTTCTTTATATATTCTAGGTATTAGTCCTCTGCCAGATGAGTAGCTGACAGAGATCTTCTCCCATTCTGTAGGCTGTCTGTTTTGAGTGTGTTCAAATAGAAAGAATAATAGAGAAAGCCAAGGTATGGTCAGGAAGGTGGTCAACAGGATCTGAAGTTAAATAGATTGAGTGAACAGCAAGTAGAGTGAATAATACAACCAATCAGAATCATGTTAGAAAGCAAAGGCAGATAAGCCATGACAAAGGGTTGTAAAGTTAATTTGGGAAATCAAAGAAGACCAGAGGTCAAAATCATACCGATATGATTTAAATGCCCAGGCTTCTACCAAGGATGGTGCCCCTTGACATCACTTACTCTGATTACCTTATCTGTCCAAGTAGGTATCTCCAAGCTGGATCCAAATCAGCTTGTTGACCTTTTTCACTTAAGTAATCTGCTATTCACAAGGTCTGAAATGCCCTACACCACCACCAGTGAGCACATTAAATTTTATTTTGCATCAAATGGCTGATGTTTTAACCTGTTCATTGTTTTAAGCAATATATAGCCTGTTCAGATTTCCCTTGTTTTTATATAAAGCAACAAAATATGAAGAAAAGTTATTTTTATGAGCTAAGACCTTTCAAGTAAATGTCCTTTATAGTCTTCTAAATCCTCCTATTTTATCTCCATAGCAATAAACACTTGCCGGTGAGAGGGTGACATGGTGTCCGTCCTTGTTTCCTGCAGCTTACAGGGCCCTTCCTTCATTGAATGCACAGCTTCTGGCAGCTGGGACAGAGCACCACCTACCTGTTACCTTGTCTCCTGTGGAGAGCCACCCGTCATCAAAGATGCCATCATCACCGGGAGTAACTTCACTTTTGGAAACACAGTCAACTACACATGCAAAGAAGGGTAAGGAAAGCCTTTGAGGAAAGGAGAACTGAGAGCTGACAGTAGAGACAGGCTCCATTGGACACAAAATTACATTTCTTGGCAGCCAAAGCCAGACTTGTATGCTCTTACTTTCTGACAGCAGAGAGGGAACATATTTTCCTGTACAAGCAATATTTTCCGGGAACTCATTAAGTTTATCAAATTAGCAGGAATTGAGCAATACAGTGAACAATATCTTTGAACTTTAATCGAAGATGCAAACAGTGCATTTAAATAGGTAGTTGTGTGTTTATCTTCTTCTGAACCAAAGGCAAGATTTTCAATCACAACATAAAGATGATATATGTCTTCTGGGGATAATAATGTAAAAGATAAAGTTCAGGTTTTAACGTTGGTAAGGATCTCATTTTATTCTGACAATATTTGGCAAAGCAAGCAGCAAATTGTGATGGGCTTCACATTCCTATTTGATCTTTTTTCAAGATATCATTTGATCTTGGAGAAAGCCTGGGAATGAGATGCTGATCCTCTAGGATGAACTGCTTAGGCTCTCTAGGCAGCCTAGAAGAACAGTTAAATCCCTTGTCCGGTTTGCCTTTCATTGCAATCATTGTTTTGTTTCTTTCTTTTTTTTTTTTTCATGCTTCCTCGTTTAATATTTTCACCATTAGTAGTGCTTCCCACTTTTAATTACTGCAATTGCTTTTTGCACACCTGGAATCAACAGAGAGAGGTTGCCATTCCTTGCATTTGTATCTAGTGCTGTCCCTCCCTAACCATGTGGCCTTGAGGACATAGGGTGACTTCTGCATCCATTGGTTATCCTCCTACATAAAATTAATGCATTAAAGGTTCATTCTTATGGATAGTGTAAGAAACAAAGTTGTATATGGCTCATCCAGTAAAAAGAACCTCAATAAACCAACAAACTTACCAATTGTTAGGAGGAATAGATCACAGCTAAGCGGACCATGTTTCTGTGGTCTCATGGAAGTCATTTCACCTGTACAGACTGTTTCACTAACACACTATTACCAGCAGGTGGCGACAATATATTATGGCGAAAAGATCGAGTCAAATATTTGCATAAAAATTATCCGAAATCAAAAACCACTTTAAATTATTTTTAATTGACATAAAAATATAAAAGTATACATACTACTGGAGTAGTATGTGATGTTTCAATGCATGTATACATTGTACAATGTTTATCAGATCAAACATCTCCATAAACATTTACTTATTATTTCTTTATGGTGAAAACTTGCAAAATCCTTTCCTCTAGCTTTGTAAAATGCAAAATACATTGTTGTTTTCTGTAGATATAATTCTTACTCTTATTAACTGTAACTTAGTACCAAGGACCACTTCTGAAACCCATCTCTCCCCACTCCCCTTTCACTCTGGCCTCTGGTAACTTCCATTCTGTGCTAAACTGTTATGAGATCAACTTTCTGAATCCCTAAACTTAACTCTTCTAGTGAACAAGAAGACTTTAACATTAAAATGTCAGTGCAGGAGTGGCTTCTGATGGCACCATTTGTGCACTGTGAATTAGTGATCTGCACAGGACTATTTAAAAGTAGTAATTTCATTGTTTGTGATAACCTAGTAAATATGTGTATTCCAAATAATAGTTATCAGCAACTGCTGTTTTTTTCTGATTCCAGAGTAATTTATGATTGTCACACAAAACTAGAAAATAGAAAATTATAGTTAAAAAGTTACCTATAATTTTACTACTCACGGACAAATAATGGTACTGTTATCTCATTTCTTCTCAAAATTTTGTCTTGCATAAACTTTTAAATTTTAAACATCATAATATATGCAAACTTATGTTTTCACTTTTTCTTCCCAAATCAAACACTTCTTCACAACTTATTGCCTTTAAAATATCATATGAAATGTTTTATATCTGCCTAATGTTTATTGTTTAAAATGGTGCTCAAGAGACTACCTGGACACAAGCTTTATGTGAGAAAAAGGCTGGATTTATTTTGTCTGAACACAGGTTGAAATCTTGAATGATATTAGCAGCTATCTGGGAAATAAATAAGTTTTTATAGGTTCTGAGAAGGGGGCTATTACCCTAAGGAATTTGGAATGGAATGAGGGTCCAAGGATGGTCAGCGTAGGTGTGCATACAATACTGGACTCTCTGGTGCCAGGGAGATTGTATATTCCATCCTAAATTTTCTTTATGGGCATCTGTTCTGTTTACTATGACTACCATGGTCCTTCTAGTAGTTCCTTGTTATTTACTGCGATGTTTCCTCGCAGGATCTCACTTTGGTCAAGCATGACATTTATCCATATCTAAAAGTGGCTTACTTAAAGAAGTAGTAAAAACAATACTGGAAATTATATCAAACCCATTCATTTGAAGAGGACTTTTACATTATTTAAAAGACTTCCAGGTGAATTATCTCATCTGCTCCCTTCCACATTGATGAGGTTTAGCAAAAGAAGCATTATTCCCATATTATAGCTGACTTGGGGAGGTGTTGGGTCCCAGTATCCTAGAGAACCCATCTGGTGTATGCAAGTAGATAGTCTGAGAGAGGGATTTTGTTTTTGTTTTTGTTTTTGAATAAATGGAAATCAAGTCTGCTAATCTAAGTCACATAGCTATTAAAAGAAATGAGACCATCTTTATGACAGTGTTTTGCATAGATGTAAAATATTACATAAGTATAACTTTATAGTTTTCAGTATCAGTCATTATATATAATAATGTATATTTTAACGATATAGGATTAACTACTGCAGACAGTTCGTCAAATTTAATATAAAGCACATGCAGTCACAAATCATTATCATTATTTAACATACATGAGAAGCTTTATTACAGATAGAGACATAGGATAAACTTAAGAGGGGAGCGTGCTCAGAGAAGTGAGGCACAATATAGTTGGGATCCGAGGTTCTTTTATGTGTTTTGGGTGGTGGAACTCTGTGGAATTAGATAATCTGTAGTCTTAGTCTTAGTGGTTGTGAGAGGATGATGGCCCATCCCTAATGAGATAACAGCTCATATGGGGAACCCCAAAAGGGCTGTCCCTTCACGAATGAAAAAGCAGCATTTGCAGGTAGAAAAGGAATGAGCAGACCTGTGTTCAGCTGAGAGAGAGTTTCCCAAGCTGTTTGGGGGAAAGGGAAAAAAAGTAAATAAACTATGCTTGTGTTCTGAAGCTGCAGTTTTTGCTCTAAAGTACAATTTTTTTAAAATCTCAATTTCTTTGTCTCCTTTCTACCTAGCTTTATTTCTTTTATCTTACCTCACCCCCCCAACACACACACAAAAGAGGTTACAGGGTCACAGAAGGCCCACAGTCTGTCTGTGGTAACTGCTTCAGGCTGAGGAGAGTCCTTGATCCTGCCCAGCCAGTGACCAGAAGTCATGACTGGGCTAACGAAGACATGCGAACACCGGGTTCCATCTTTTAAATAGCCATCATCTTTCAGTCCTCTGAAAAAGAGGACAAGTACATACAAGACATTAGCCCACAACAATAAATCATGCAACAGAAAAGAGTTCCAATGCCCAGTACCATAAGCCAGAAAAATGACTTTTTCCCAACAGGTTCTTTCAGAGAATGAGGATGCCAGCCAATCATTAAAGCTTATGGCAGAGTCTGACATTGCATGGATTTGTGATGTAGATCGTGTCATGCAGAGGACACATTTGCAGAGTTGTCAGGAATGTAAACACAAAATTCTGTTTCAATAGTGACACATGTTCCATCCTGTGCTTCTGTTAGAATATCTAGGGTCATTCAGTTTTGCAGAATGGCTTTTCTCATCATTTTAACTTCTGAATTTAAGAATGAAATGCCCTCTTCAGTGTCATTTAGAGTTGTTTGTGTATACTTAGTAAGAGATTCAGTGTGCCCTGTTACATCAAGTCCTATTTGAGAAATAAAGATAGCAGCCAGATGAGCGTATCAGTGGAAAACTGATCTAGTTCATCAGCGTCTCAAGACTGGGAGGTTAGCTGGTTAATCTATGGATATCCTAATGTATATATATTTTTCTTATCCATCCTGAAAGCAACCAAGGTCATAGGTTTCTACTACAGAGCCACTGGGTACCATTTGGGGATGGCCATCTTATTCCAGCTCTTGCCCTGAAATCAGTAGCAAGCAAGTCAGTATCTCTTAACAGTAGTGTGATTATATCCAGGGGCAAAAATCCACCCCATATTTTGGGTGGCATTACTTGACCTTCAACTATTGTAAGTATGGCATTTCGTTTACAACAAAGAGGTACTAGTTGGCTAAGTTGTCCCTTTTTATATTTAGCCAAGCTTTTGTTTTAATAGTACTCTCTATAATCTTGGTTATACTTTTCCTTTGGGTGTTAAAAGACCAAGTCAAAGAGAGATCTGTGTTGATCAAAATTAATCTTGTTCTCCACGTATATATCCAGATCCATTCAGGGGCCAGGAATTTAGCTCAGTGGTTCTGCCACCTTCTTCACAAGTGCAAGGTCCTGAGTTTGAACCCTGGTGCAAAAAAAAAAAAAAAAAAAAAAAAAAAAAACAAATACAGCCCCAAACTTT
>NW_022900948.1:27157078-27201534 GCF_012274545.1 Fukomys damarensis | reverse complement strand
GGAAAAAAAAAAAAAAAAAAAAAAAAAAAAAATCAGTTCAGGCACCTCAAGCATTTCTATATCACCACTATACTTTTTACCTGAAAGAAAATATCCACTATTAGAACACAGTTTCGTTTTTCTGAAATTAAAACTCTGCATGAGAGAAATAATATTATGCCACTTTATATACAATGACCTCTCTGAGGTGTCCTCTGGGAGTGGCTACACTGGAAGGAAAGCTTTTGCCTTATTCCTTTTTTCTGGCCAAATTTGTAGCAAAACATATAAAGCATACGGAATGTGGCAGTCCAGCCATCACAACACGAACATGCCTGAGTCGGGGAGTGAGGATTGAGAAAGGAAAGAACACTCAAACCTGAGCGGAGACGAAGAGAAGTCTGATTTATTTCACAGAAGCAGCTCCTTTTATAGGTTCACATCAACAGGAAGCACCAATAACTACTCGTATCTTTTATGCAAAGACCGGATTTTCTGACTCTTTGCAAAGACCATCAGATCTTTGGCTGTCTCCTTGAGTTTCTCCCATTGCAGCAACAAGTTTAACAAGCAGAGTCCTAGAATGTTACAGATTGTATCGATGCCTTGAGTGTAGAGGTGAAGAAGTTTCCTTTTAAATGTCAAACTCCTAGAGGGCCATGGCCGGGCTCCCACAACGGAAGGGAGAGAGAAACAAAGAGAAAAGGAGGGGAAAGGAGAGGAAGGAAGAGAAAGGAGAGAAACGGGAGAGGATAAGAGGAAGGGAAGGAGGGAGGAAGGGAGAGAGGGAGGAAGAGAGGAAGGAAGGGAGGAAAATAAGTACCTCTGTTCAAAGTACCTGTTAAATTTTGCCATATTACCTTAGACCTCTTTTTATAAAAGAAATACAATATTACAGATATATCTGGAAGCCATCCTTATCAGTCTTCTAATTTCTTCAAAGTAACAAATGTACATTTCTCTCGATAGATAGATAGATAGATAGATAGATAGATAGATAGATAGATAGATATCCTCACAAATATTTTGTTGGTTTATGTGTTTTGTATAAGATGCTTCATATTCTAGTCTCATTTTTTACAAACCATTGTCATTTTACATTTTTCCCCATTGATAGCCAATTGAACTCATTTTTACTTCTCCCTAGAGCTTCCCTGTAAGAATGAGCTCTCTAAATTATTCTTTTCTCTGCTGATTGATTTATTTTCACTTTGTAGACCGACATAAAAAGGGCTGAAGTAAATATCCTTGTACCTGTTTCCTGCTATGTACGGAATAGTATCTTGGGCTTATTGAGAGGTGGAATTGTTGGGGTGTGCACAGCTGCAATCTCAAAAGATGGTCTCTCAACGCAATCATGCCCACTGACACCCGGAAGTCACATGTGGATTTTCCACCTTCTACCCTTGCCCTCATCCGTGCTACTCCTCTCCATCACTGTCTCCGATGTGTAGTTCTGTAAGGTTGTCTTACTGTTCCTCTCCCACATTTACCAGTAAGGCTAAATAATTCTGAGCAGTTTCATGGGATTTGAACTCTCTTACTCCATGAAGGAGTTGTTTATATCTGTCTTGTTCAGTTTTTCTCACTGATTGATATGTCACTTACATAGCCAAGAGTAAAGTCCATTTTTATTACATGAAGTATAAAGTCTGCTTGTCCGAAATTCTCTTTTCACTTTGACTATGGTGTTTTCTGTCATATAATGTTTCATTTTAAGATAGCCATATTTGCCCATTGTTTCCTTATAGTTCAAGTCAAATTTAAGACAATTTTTCCCATATAGCAAGATTGTATTCAACTATTCAACACTGTGCCTTCATCCTCAACACTCAAATACACCTTATATCTTATTACAATCTATATTTTATTTATCCCTGCTTTCAACACTTTACAAATTAGTCAACTTTAAATATAGTGCTTATCTAGATTTACTTACATATTTTTGTTGATTTTATTGGTACATTTTAGGTATACAGTGTAATGACATTCATCATTCAAAATTTATACCTTTACATAATGTATCTTGGTTAATTTTTCCCCAATCCCTGCCCTCTCTTCAATCCCTCCATCTCTACCTATTTATAGACTTTGTTTCCATTTTTTCACTTTCTGGTATTAATTCCATTTCCTTCTCTCCTTTCCCCTACCTCTTCCACTTTCCCTTCCTCTATGCCCCCTTTTTTGCTATTTCACATTATCAATGTTACCTTTTAGTCCTTATTTATACTTTTGGTTTCTCATACCAGATAAACTATTTGGTATTTACACACGTGCGTCCTAATTATTGCACTTAAGAATATGGTCTCAATGTGCATCCATTTAGCTATAAATATCTCTAATTTCTCCTTTTTCATGGCAGAGTAGTACTCCATTTTATAAAACACACACACACACACACACACACACACACACACACACACACCTTCTTTATCCAGTCTCCAGTTGAGAAGCAATTGGATTGTTTCCAAGTTTCAGCTATTACAGACTGTGCCGTTATGAACATGGGAGCGGGTATATCTCACTGTGGTATGATTCTTTTAATTATTTGGGGAAGACACGCAGCAGGGGAATAGCTGGATCAAATATGACTTCAATCCTAATTCTCTGAAGTAGCTCCATACTGATTTCCACAGTGGTTGCACCAGTCTGCACTCCCACCAGCAGTGGAGCAGGGTGCCTTTTCCCCACAGCACTGCCAGCATTTGTTATTGATTGATTCCCATGATAGTAGCCATTCTTTTCAGGGTGAGGTGGAATCTCAGTTGTTTTCATCTTCATCTGAACGACTAGTGATATTAAACATTTTTTCATGTGTTTATTTGCTATTTCTACTTCTTTGTCTGAGAAATGTCTGGTCATTTCATGTGCCTATTTTGGATTAGGTCTTTAAATTTGGTATTCAGGAAGTTCCTCTTTGTTATGAAACTGTCTTATTTCTCCATCAATTTGAAAGATAGCTTGATATTGTTTTCCTATATGCCTCTCTTATCTGTATGTCAAGTTATTGTCCCATATTTGGTAAGTTTTCTGCCATTACTTCTGTGAACACATTTTTTATGTTGCCTGCACTCTCTCCTGTTTCTTCATTGACTCTGATCAGTCTTATGTTTATCTTCTTTGCATTGTCTAGCTGCTACTAGATTGATCTCTCATGGTCCCTTATTATTTTTAGAAATTTTTCATTTCCTGGTCACTAATTGCAATCCTGTCTTCTATATCTGAAATTCTGTCCTCACTTTGGCTCATTCTGCTGTGCAAACTTGCAATGGAGTTTTCAATCTCCTGGAAATCTGTTTGCATCTGTTTATGGATTCCATTTGTTTTATGTGTTGGGATTCCATCATGTTCATCAGCTCCTCTATTTTTTTTATCTGTGTCTGCTCTAGGATTTGTCCATGTCTTGGACTACTGGCACAATCTCTTTTGTTATCTGAGAAATTATTGCTAATTTCATTTTTTCCAGATTCTCTTTTGTTGCCAGTTCAAGGAGTCCAGATGGTTAAGTATCAGATTGTTGCATCTCATGTCCCTTTGGGCTTGCCTTAGGTGATCTGGTTTTGAGACTTGTTTATATATCTTCTCATTTCAACAGCTACAGCCTGCTGTGCCTTTGTTATGGCAATTTTTTGCTCAGCCAGTGGTCTTCTTTCTCTGAAAGCCACCAAGTGATCTTTTGTCTTCTGCACACCAGTGCACTAATTCCTGGGTTCAGAATGGTGCCCTTCTGGATCCCTGAGCTGACCTGTTGTCTGGGTGGGCTTCTGGATGGGGCCTGTGAACAGTTAGGATGATATCTAGGTGTGCCTCTGGCTAGGGCCCCTATGTAATTGTTTTCTGGGAGGGCCTTTGGCTGAGGCTGTGCACCTCTGTCCCTGATGTCTGAGTAGGATTCTGGCTACATTCTCTGCACACTTACCTGTGGTATTGCAGTGGGTCTCTGGCTGATGGTTGTGGGTGTGTGCAGCTCTCCTCAGGGTGGGTGTTTGGCTTGTGCCTTTGTGCCCAAGCCAGTGGGGATGGGGAAGAGCCCTTGCTGGATCTACCTACAGCTGCACCACTCTTATCCATACCACTCCTCACTAGGATCTGCTACTTACACATATATATTATTTTCCTTACTACTGTTGTTTTTGCCATCCACTTCCTTTTTTTGTCTTTCTTTCTTTCTTTTTTTGGTAAAGGGTTAAAATTTCTAGTTCCTAATGACATCCTTTGCATCTTTTAATAAGAGTTGGTGAGTTATACAATTTTTGTCTGAAAATAGTAATATTTTACTCTAGCTCTGGAATTATACATATATGTATCTTAGCTGGGAATACACGTCTGCATTGGTAGTTTTTTTTTCCATAAATATTTTGTTACTATTCAGTTAAATACTATTCAGTTGCCTTATGATATCTATTGAGATTCTGATTGTCTAATGTCTAATGTCATGGATTTCAATCAAGGGAAATATTGCCCTCCAGGGATACTTAGCCATGTCTGAGGAAATTTTCTGGTTGTCATAACTGGTTGGGAGACACTCGTTGCATCTAGTAGTTAGAGGCCAGGGATACTGTCAAGTATCTTGCAATGCACCAGGTCACCCTCCACAATTAAGAAATATCTGGTCCAGATAGTAATAGAGCTGAGATTGACAATGTTCTTAAATTGCTATGTATCTATAAGTAATTTCTTTTCCCTTTGGTTATTTTTTAACCTGTATTTGTTGCTTTAATGTTTCACTATGATAGGATTAACCATGTATTTATTGTCATTCATCTTGTTTAGTCATCATTGTACATCTGAGAATGCATACCTTCTGCCATTTGTAGAATATTTTCAATGCAAATATTTCCTCATCCTCACTTTTTCCTCTCTTTCTAGAAATCTTCTTGTGTGCTATTCTATTTTTATTTTATTTTTCATCTTTATTAAGTGTCACATTTTCCATCTCTTCATTAACTTGTATCACATTGGGGTGATTTCCTCACTTATATCTTCTAATTTACTAATTTTCTCTTTTAATATCTGTAGCCTACTTTTGAAAGTTCTCATTAATTTTTAAATTTTTTGTTTTCTTTGTTTTTAGTTCTAGAATTTCTGTTTTTCAAATATTTTTTTTCATGCCTTCATATTTTAATAGAATTTTGTGTTATGTGCCTTTTTCAACATGCCTTATAACATGTTTTAGATTTTAGACTATTTTCTTCTAGTATTTCATTTATTGGGGTTCTAACTTTACAGTTTATTCTGCCTGCTGGCCCATTCATAACAGAAAATGTGCCTGTGTATGTTTTGTAATTTCAAATTGCATCCTTATAGTAAACAAGGCTTGTTTTATCTATGACAATCCCTATGACCTATGTTAATTATTTTTTGACCAAGTACCTCAAGAGTATCACTAACCAAGAACCTAATTTTATATTAATTTATCGGTTAGAAGATTTCCCACACAAAGTAAGTAGTAAAAATTCTAATCTCAAATCTGCATGAGGTGCAGATTTACATATTGATACTTCAATGGGGACTTTGTTTTTCTAGAAAGAGACCCTGAAAACACAGAGATGAGCCTGTGGTAGAAATGTACTAGTTCACTCTTTCACAGGATATTCTTCTAGGAAGTAGATTCAAGCCAAAGACTCAGGTATTTCTTCAAGTACAGGATTCTGTTTTCTATCCTCTGTACTTCTTTCCTCTCTATAGGTCAGTTATAGCATTCATTCATAGTCTACTTTTCTGGCTTCAATTTCCTTCTCACATCTAGAACATGGAGATTTCCTTTCATCAGCTCACCTATGAATCTAAAATAATGTTTGTTATTTCAACAGGCACTATATAGGGAGAGTTTTCAGAATATGTTATAACCATTACTAAGAGTTCTCATTCTTTCTTTTTCACTCTCTCTCTCTCTCTCTCCTTTTTCTTTTCTTCTACAGCAGGTTGATTAGTAAGATCACAGTGTTCAAGTTATGACTTCTGAAAAATGTAATCTGCCTTGCTTTCTTCTTCTACTTCCTAAAATGCTTTTGACCTTTCAAGCTTCAGATTTATTTCCTATGCTGAACTTCTCAATACTGTCTTCCGTCTACCCTGCATACCGTGTGAGCCACCCTGACCTGTTTCTTGTACATATATGTATGCATTCTTGCTGCCATCTCTTTTCACTTTTATGGTGGTGGTGTGCTTTGCATCAACCTTTCCTTGAATTACAGGAGGGAGATCCAGTCTCAAATTTAGAATGAAAAGGCAGAGACTTCAGGAAACCAGAGTAGTATGATGATGACAGAACAGGAAAGAAGCAAGAAGTTTTGTTTCTTCATCCTGCCCTTAACTTGGCTTTCCAAATTCATCTTTTATCAAAACATTTCTCTTTTCTAAACTTTTTTCAGAACCATCAAATATTAGGGATTTTCAGCTATTTGAGCAAATATAAAAGTAGTCATTTGTTTCTCATTTTCCTTCTCATCTCTAGCTTTATAACCCTTGGTGTGACTCTTAGAAGAGTGGAGAGCTCATTGATATCATGAAATAAAACCCAATCAACTTTTCTTTTTAGTCCTTCTCAAATACAAATTTAGTCCTTCTCTGGAATTTAGCTTATTGGTTCCACCACCTGCCTTGCAAGCGCAAAGGTGAGTTTGATCCCCAATACAATATATATATAGTCCTACGTTTGCTTATTGGATATGTTAGGATAAAAGCTTTAATTATTGTTATTAATTGAAAAAAGATTAATTACTGATGGAATTGTTCTTATTAATTAACTGTTTAATGAACTATTCTTCTCTTTTAGAAAAAATGCTAATATTTCACTTGGGAGCTATCCCATTAAGCCTCCAAAGGCATGCTCATTAGTAATCTTCCACTGAATGTATGCATTAAATCCTTATAATTTGCATCTGAAAATTAGTCTGCCCATTTTCAAAGGATTTCTTAGTTAGTGCTCCAGAAACATGAAAATGTATTCCAATCAGTCCTTCTAAAGCATCACTATGGCCTTCATGGGCAGTTCTTTCTTAGATTTATAGAGTAAAACAATTTATTTTATAATAAATGTGGCCTGATTTTAAATAAAAATCTGCAATGTCCTGACTGCTGTTTGAATGAGAATACAAAACACAGCACAGAATTTAATTAAATGTTCCTTTATTTTTTTATTAGATATGTACCAATTCTAATTTTTCTGGCTTTGGTAGCCAGCATTCATGGACATATTTCATCATCTGCACATAATTTTATTATTCTTTAAGTGATTCTTAATAAAATAAATGGGTGAACTTTGTCCCTTGTAAATCTTAACACACTGAGATTTCTAACATAATGAAATATTGCATCAATTTGATCATGAACCAGTTATATTGCTATCTAGGCAATATAATTAATGCCTCTTTTGTGTCTTTTTTGGAAATATGTCCTTCATTAGCATCTTAAAAGACTAATGGATGTATATTTATCTTTAGTAAACTTCTGTTCTGTCCTTCATTGAATACATTATCTAGTTATTCAAAGCACACGCACCCTAACACTCAGGACATTACAAAGGTTTTAGGAGTACTGTGTCAGGAACAAGGGACAGAGGCAAAATAGGTACTTAGGATGTCCCACAGTTAACCAATGCCTACCACATCCTCATCCACCACACCACAGTCACCTGTCAAAAATACACAAGACAATAGTTTTTGTCCCTCACTTTCCTGAGTGCTTATATGCTGCTCCTACCTGTGAGTTCCTAGTGTGTCCCAGCTGTATCCACTCCCATTTTTTTGCTCATGCCACTCTTCTGCCCTGAGTGGCTCATCTCCACGTCCTTCTCTCAGGAGTGCCTTCAAAGGTCATTCACCCATAAATCAGTCACTCCTCTATTAATCAACCACTGTGATTGTGAAGGGGAACTACAACACCCCAGGTAGTGATGGGGTGAATGGGTGGCACAGATGCAAACAGGTAAGAGCATTGGCATCACATCTGCACACTAAAGACATGGCTGTGGAATATAACAGGTCCTTAAGAGTTATTTAATGAAGAACTAAGTGTTAATTGAAAGCCACAAAGAAAAACCAAGTTCTTAAGTCAGATGAAGTGATATTATAATTTCTAAGAAATGTGAGGTAATGTTGAAAATGTGTTTTTCAAATTCATTTACTCAAAAAGAGTGAATTTAGTGGTAATATTCCATCAAAATATGGGACAGGTTTGCTGTTAATTTCCATCAGGGAGGAAGAACTGATGGAAATTTTTCAGAAGATCAGGGGCAGAGGCCTAACAGAGTGCTGCCAAATTATAAAACACAGGGAATAAGGACAGTTCTGGAGGCACATACTTCTGTGGCAAAGCAGCTTGTCACATGAAATAAAGGAATTTTATTCATGGTACAGTGTCTTCTTATGAGTCAGGGATGTCTAAGATTATGTCTATGAACTTCCACCAATGAAATATGCTAGCAACATCAAAGGATCCATGAACATAACGATGCCTATTTCAAAGTGATGCAAACTGTTCAATAAAACACTAAGAGTCTCAATAAATGGGTTTGGGAATTTAGCTCAGTGGCACCACACCTGCCTCACAAGTGTAAGGTCCTGAGTTCAATCCCCAGTACCAAAATAAAAAAGTCTCAATAAATGGAACTTACACTAGACCTATCCTACATGTGAATGGTGTAATCTGTGCATCTAACCCAGGGCTAATGGATTTTTAATAATAAAATCATGTTTTTAATATATTATGTATGCTACATACATATATACTATGTATGTAACATAGTATATATGTTATGTATTCCTTCCAGCATTCTCTAAGATAAAAACAATCTAAAAATCTGTTAACTTCATATTGTTATACAAAGAACTAAACTTATCCAAAGCCATGACTGCTTGACTGGAGACCACAGGTATTGGACATGTCTATGAGTGTTCATTCTGAGATCACATCTATCTATTGCATGACATATGACCACATGTGAGATACATACATGCCTCTACTGATGCTTTATCTTGTTTTTGATCTGTCCATCTCCTATAGATTTCATAAATATTTTAAGTTAGGATAAGGAATTACAACCTCTGTACAATAGCTAATCTTATAATAAAAAAAAAACAGGTGAAATTTTTGGTAACATATGACTTGAGAATCTTTTTAATTTTGATGGGTGGGTCAAATAATTTCTCCAGTGACACTGACAGAGTTTCCATAGGACACCCACAAATTATGCTCTTACCTTTCATTGGAAAGAGAGAGAAAATAGACAGAGAGGAAAAAGAGAAAGGGAAAGAGAACAGTATTGTTGGAAATGCGTAAGTGTTGGGATCTGGAAAGCCAAATTCAGATTCCAAATCTGCGTCATACAGCTGTGTTACTTTAGGCAACTTACGGAGCCTGTTGGAATCACCATTCGCTCATCTATAAAATGAACAAATCAACTTGTCTAGATAGGATCGAATTAGGTACACAAATATTTTAGTCCCCTTACCCTGCATTAGCATAAAAATAATGAATTGCTCTAATTTTAGGAATTCTTTCAAAGCTGTCATCTTTCTCAATAAGATGGTGACAATGAAAATATGAATGACTCAAATTAATTATTATAATACTGCATATCTTTATATTTTGTTCTACTTTGAGATAGCACTTGAGAGCAATTTAAGGTTTTTGCATCTCATCAACCTATCATCTTAAATGGGAAAGAACTTTGTGCATAAAGACTGACAGCTATTAAGCAAAGTTTATTCATTCTGATTAAATAGCAAATCCATCTGCAGAAAACAGCTTTCACCTGTACCACATGGGTAAAGATTTTTGGAGACTAAAATTATGATCACTGTTTTAAAGTTCACTGTATATAAATGTATATTTATGAGCTATTGCTAGGCTACATATGGCTTTTGGCACTTGTTTCAAAGACTAATGCCAAAATCAACAGACTAAAAACTTTTGAGGACAGATGGAATTCCAATTTTGAATTCAGTCAAATAGAAACAAAACTTACTTCTCATTTTTATTTTTAAAATACGTAACAATATTGGAGTTCCTTGAATAATAAAAATTACATGTTTCTCTTTCTGAATACACACTAATATTAATATCATGATGTACTTATATATCTCAAAAGAAAGTCACTTGATCAATAAGCTCAATATTTATACAGTAAATATTATTTTAAAAAAAGAATGAAAGTAAACTCAGAAAAGATAAAAAATAAAATCAGAAAACAATGCAATTTTTTCTCAAATATTATACTTAGTTATTTCTCCTTTCCTCTGCATCTCATAGCTATACCCTTGCTGGTCCAGACACCATTGAGTGCCTGGCCAATGGCACATGGAGCAGAAGTAACCAGCAGTGTCTGGCTGTCTCCTGCGATGAACCCCCCAACGTGGACCATGCCTCTCCAGAGACCGCCCATCGACTCTTTGGCGACATTGCATTCTACTACTGTGCAGATGGCTACAGTCTGGCGGACAATTCGCAACTCCTCTGCAATGCCCAGGGCAAGTGGGTTCCCCCAGAGGGTCAAGCCATGCCTCACTGTATAGCTCATTTCTGTGAAAAGCCCCCATCTGTTTCCTACAGCATCTTAGAATCTGTGAGCAAAGCAAAATTTGCAGCTGGCTCAGTTGTGAGTTTCAAGTGCATGGAAGGTTTCGTGCTGAACACCTCTGCAAAGATTGAATGTGTGAGGGGTGGGCAGTGGAACCCTTCCCCCCTGTCCATCCAATGCATCCCTGTGCGATGTGGCGAGCCCCCAAGAATTCTGAATGGCTATGCAAGTGGATCAAACTACAGTTTTGGAGCTATGGTGGCTTATAGCTGCCACAAGGGCTTCTTCATCAAAGGGGAGAAGAAGACCACCTGCGAGGCCACAGGACAGTGGAGTAGCCCAATGCCCACATGCCACCCTGTATCTTGCAGTGAACCACCCAAGGTTGAGAATGGCTTTCTGGAGGTAAGAGACTGATTAGCTTCCATCACTTACAGAGCCACCACTGTGACTAATCCTGGTATTTAGAAGCAGAGGCTTTGGATTAATTGTTGAAAACCATGAAGTGGCTAAAATGTATACGTGGTGAATATTAGAGAAAAATTAAGATGATTATTAATCCTTTTCCTATATAGGCTTTTGTATTTTACTTGTATATAACTATTCTAAACACTTGGTGACGATATCTTAGCTCCCAATGTGAAGTTAAAGTATGCAAGTTTCAATAAAATATTATTTTGCTTTGTACAAGTTACTAAAAAATAGTAATTTCTTTTAAGAAATCAGGGTCTAAATGGAACCTTAAAAAATGTATTGTCACTTCTTATTTTTAGGCAAAAGATGAGATCACCAAATAAAATTCAATTTTTACATTGCTTTTTTTTTTTTTTTTTTAACAGGGGATCAAACTCAGGACCATGTGCTTGAGAGGCAGGTGCTGCACCACTAAATCCCTGGCCCTTTTGATAGATCTAGAGGTTCTTTCATCATGCTGGACAGAGTTTGAGTATGTCTCAGACATATTCTGCTTTCACACTAATATGTCTTCTCTATAAGTCCATTGATGAACAGGAATAAGAGTCTATTCCCTAAGCCAAGGGTAATTTTAGATAGATGTCTTCTAATTTAAACTTGTTTTAAAGCCCACTATATATACTGCCTTTTCTCCTTTGTAGTCAAAGCAACAGTGAAAAGCTTTTAACACTTTCATGAAGATAGGTTAGTTTTATATTGGAAAAGGGTATAAAGTATATATGTAGGAAAGCTTTTTAACTCATTCATATAACAAATAGCTCTAGAGCTCCTACTAGGTATCAGACACAGTTGTGAGGAGCAAAAGTCTAACATTTAACAATGCATATAAGGTCTGTGATGGCAGTGTTTTTAAATATCCAGGGTACTCCAGTAATATGTACAAAAACAAATCATTCCAAATACTGCTGAGTTCTCTAGAGCACTAAAGCTGGAATTTACCATTATCACTACCAAAGGACCATTCTCATCTTCTAAAAATTTTAATCAGGGTCAGGGATTTAGCTCAGTGGTGCTGCTGCCTGCCTCACAAGCACAAGGTACGGAGTTTGATCCCTGGTACCAAAAAAAATTTTTTTAATCAATTTATGTACCAAACCATTACCTTCACCATATACTTATCTGAATTTTGAGATTATGAATATTAATCTTTATTTTAAAAGACGGAAGATTGATATTTTATTTTCCATCTTATGTGCCAGGAGTGAGCTTTAAAAAGTGTGGGGGCGGGGATTTAGCCCAGAGTTTTTGCCTGCCTTGCAAGCACAAGGATCCAAGTTCAATCACCGGTATCAAAAAAATAAAAAAATAAAAATTAAAAAATGTGTATGAAGACAACAAAACTCTAATAGTACTCTTCAGACATATGTATATAAATATTTTATTTATATTTTTATGATATGTTACAATAGTAACAAATGTATGTGTATTTGTGCAGAAGTTTACTTTGCTATGGTTAAAACAGCAAACTGTAGCATTTCTTTGGTCAGGAAGACTTTTTTTAACTTCCCATGTAATCCAGTGGTGGTGAATCTATGGTACACAGGTTTGTTATCATTGAAAGCCATCACTGATCTAATGTATAATTTTCAGTATGACCCCAGTTAATTAACCAATATAGACTAGTTATCTTTTACTCATTATGGGGTTGGTCCTATGATAAGCATTTAGCTATTGCATAATATTATATAATTATATATTAATAATTATATATAATATATTCTTCCAGTTATTAAATATATATATATATACACATAGAGAGAGAGAATTACCCAGACACAGTGACACACCCCTATAATCCCAGCTACTCCAGAAAGTGAAACTGAAGAGTAACAAGTTTGAGGCCAGTTTGAGGAGCCTAGTGAGACTCTGACTCAAAATAAAATAAAAAGGGCTGGGGATGTATTCAGCGTAAGGTCTTGCCTAGCATGTGCAAGGTCCCGGGTTTGATCCCTGGCACTAAAACTTTTTAAAAATAAAGAGTGGATCTATTGGAAAAAGCATAAATATTTATTTGCTTCTAATTGATTCATTCTGATGTTTTGTTTCTACTTCTTCTTTGTTCTTTTTTACTACTGAGGTGTTTAATCAATTATACTGTCCATTTTATGCATTGCACTCACTTGTTTTCTCCCTATTACTCAGCACACAACTGGCAGGACATTTGAGAGCGAAGTGAGGTATCAGTGTAACCCAGGTTATAAGCCAGTCGGAAGTCCAGTGTTTGTCTGCCAAGCCAATCGCCACTGGCACAATGAATCCCCTCTGTCATGCGTTCCTCTGAACTGCGGAAAACCTCCCCCGATCCAGAATGGCTTCACAAGAGGATTAACCTTCGAAGTAGGATCCAAGGTTCAGTTTTTCTGTAACGAAGGCTATGAACTTATTGGTGATAACTTCTGGACGTGCCAGAAATCTGGTAAATGGAGTAAGAAGCTAAACCCAAAGTGTGTGCTTGCCAAGTGCCCAGACCCACCCGTTTTGGAAAACCAGCTCGTGTTGAAGGAGTTAACTTCTGAGGTAGGAGTGGTGACACTTTCCTGTAAAGAAGGGCATGTCCTGCAAGGCCCTTCTGTTTTGAAATGCTTGCCGTCCCAACAATGGAATGATTCTTTTCCTGTATGTAAGATGGTTCTTTGCCTCCCACCTCCCCTAATTCATTTTGGTGCCCCTGCTCCTTCTTCCGCTCTTCACTTTGGAAGTACTGTCACATATTCTTGTGTGGAAGGGTTTTTCCTAAGAGGAAACCCTGCCACTTCTTGCCAAGCTGATGGCACCTGGAGTTCTCCACTGCCAGAATGTGTTCCAGTAGAATGTCCCCAGCCGGAGGACATCCTCAACGGCATGGTCGACGTTCAGGGGCTGGCTTATCTCAGCACAGCTCTCTATTCTTGCAAGCCCGGCTTTGAGCTGGTGGGCAATACTACCACCCTTTGTGGAGAAAATGGTCACTGGCTTGGAGGAAAACCAACATGTAAACCTATTGAGTGCCCAAAGCCCAAGGAGATTTTCAATGGTAAATTCTCTTACACAAAACTTCACTATGGAAAGACTGTTACATACTCTTGTGACCGAGGATTCCGGCTTGAAGGTCCCAACACCTTGACCTGTTTAGAGACAGGTGACTGGGATATGAATTCCCCATCTTGCAATGCCATCCGCTGTAATCCCCCACAACCCATTGAAAATGGTTTCGTGGAAGGTGCAGTGTACAGCTATGGTGCTGTAATCATCTACAGCTGCTTCCCTGGGTTCCAGGTGGTTGGTCACGCCATGCAGACCTGTGAAGAGTCAGGGTGGTCAAGTTCCATCCCAACGTGTATACCTATAGACTGTGGTCTCCCTCCTCACATTGATTTTGGAGACTGTGTTAAAGTCAAAAATGGCCAGGAATATTTTGACCAAGACATTGACATGATGGAAGTTCCATATCTGACTTCTCACCCTCCTCAACATTTGGGAGAAGTAGCTAAAACCTTAGAAAATGCAAAGGAATCTCCTGCTACACATTCTTCAAACTTTCTATATAGCACTATGGTTTTATACACCTGTAACCCAGGATATGAGCTTTTGGGAAACCCTTTGCTCATCTGCCAGGAAGATGGAACTTGGAATGGCAGTGCACCTTCCTGTATTTCAGTTGAATGTGACTTGCCTGTTGCTCCTGAAAATGGCTTTTTGCATTTTGCAGAAACTACCATGGGAAGTGCTGTGCAGTACAGCTGCAAACCTGGGCACATCTTAGTGGGATCTGACATACGACTTTGTCTACAGAATAGGAAATGGAGTGGTGCTTCCCCTCACTGTGAAGCCATTTTCTGTAAAAAGCCAAATCCAGTTATGAACGGATCCATCAAAGGAAGCAGTTACACATACCTGAGCGTGGTATACTACAAGTGTGACCCTGGGTATGTGCTGAATGGCCCCGAAAGGAGAACGTGCCAGGAAAGTAAAAACTGGGATGGGGATGAGCCAGTTTGCATTCCTGTTGACTGTGGCTCACCCCTAGTCCCAGCCAATGGCCAGGTGAAAGGAGATGAGCACACATTCCAAAAGGAGATCGAGTACACTTGCAATGAAGGGTTCCTGCTCGAGGGAGCCAGAAGTCGTGTTTGTCTTGCCAATGGAAGTTGGAGTGGAGTCACTCCCAAATGCATACCTGTCAAATGTGCCACCCCATCACAGGTAGAAAATGGAGTGATGGATGGATTGGACTATGGCTTCAAGAAGGAAGTAGTGTTCCGCTGCCATGATGGCTATGTGTTACATGGTGCTCCGAAACTCACCTGCCAGTCAGACGGTAACTGGGATGCAGAGGCGCCGCTCTGTAAAGCAGTCAACTGTGGACCTCCTGAAGATCTTGCCCATGGATTTCCTAATGGTTTTTCCTTTTATCATGGGAGATATATACAGTATCAGTGCTTTCCGGGTTATAAGCTCCATGGAAGTCCTTCAAGAAGATGTCTCTCCAGTGGCTCCTGGAGTGGCAGTCCACCGTCCTGCCTACCTTGCAGGTGTTCCACTCCAGAAATTCCATATGGAACTATCAACAGGACTGATTTTGATTGTGGAAAGACAGTTGAGATTCAGTGCTTCAAGGGCTTCCATCTCCTGGGGCTTTCTGAAATCACCTGTGACACTAATGGCCAATGGAGCTCTGGCTTTCCACACTGTGAACACATTTCATGTGGCTCTCTCCCGACAATACCAAATGCATTCATCAGTGAGAGCAGACCTTCACAGGAAAATGTAATACCATACAGCTGCAGATCTGGCTATATCATACAAGGCAGCTCAGATCTGATTTGTACAGAGAAAGGGACATGGAGCCAGCCCTATCCGGTCTGTGAGCCCCTGTCCTGTGGACCCCCACCATTTGTGGCCAATGCAGTGGCAACTGGAGATGAATACACCTATGAAAGCAAAGTGAAGCTCAGGTAAGATCATGGCTCTAGAGTCTGCAAGGAAGGCAGGCAGGAGGATTGTAAAATGAAAAGTGATATGTCAAAAATGTAACTAATAGGGAAGAGAACAGCATCTCTGGATTGCTCTCCAAAACCCAAAGCTTTATTCTATACATAATTATACAGGAATCAATTGACTGTAAAAATAAATTTATACCTTTTCACACTGTGGTTTCTAAAATAATTATTATGCCTATCGTGAATCAGCAAGATCCTCTAGCCAGCTTGAATAACACTGGAATCATGAAGCTCTTTTACAAACATCAGGACGTAAATTTCTTTATGATTATAACTTGATGGTTATAGTTATACATGAAATGTTAGGGAAAATAAAGCAAAACATCCCTAAGAAATCTAGCTAAAAACACATGTTTACATTGACCAATATGAAGAAGGGAGGTATTCCAAAAGGACCTTCCATCTGTGCTTCTAAAAAAATTCAGCATGTAATGCCCAAACAATGATATTTTGCTGGAAAGTTCCCTGTTGAAATGTATTATTAAAATAAAACATGATAAAATGTGGAATTTGGGAATTACATTTCTGTTGGAGTAAACACCCAAAATGTTCAAAGATATTTATTGCAACCTCCAAAAACAATTGAATTATACCTCTGAATGTGTTATGGATTAGCCTTCGTGTATTGACATGCTAGATTTCATTAATAAATAATTCAACAACTCTTCTTAAGGCATTCTGTTGTGGACATCTTAGCCCCACATTCAAAGGTTGTTAACTGCAATAGTAGATCCAAGGGATAGTTGACATAATGATGAAGCCAAAAAATGGTAGACCATGCACTAAGCAGAAAACATTTCATCCCTTGCCTTTGGAAAAGATTTTAAATTTTTCCTTTGGATGTTGGTGGGCTGGGTATCTTGAGAAGCCACAATGTCACCTTCTTCTTGGGCTTCTTTTGTTTTTGTTTCATATTATGATATTATATCATCTCTTAAATCTTCACTTAGTGTCTGATAATTAAATCAACTACAAGTTTGCAAAACCTCTGATACCTAAGCCTAGTAACTTGGGAATTTTTTAAAAAATGTTATCTAACAACAGATATTAATTAAATGCCTTAATTTTCAAAAGGCAGAGCACTGTATAAAACTGTAGACTTCAGAGCCAGATTCCCTCTAGAGTCCATGACTGTCCACTCTGCTACATTGCCTTAACAGAAGGTGAGAAGTCAGCTTTGACATTCCCTAGCTGTGTAGCTTTGAGGAAGCTACTTGAGAATTTAATGAGCTTATATTTGTAGAGCACTTAGAACAGTAAATATAATTTAAAGAGTGCTTTGTAAACATTTTCTGAAAATCAGAGGGTATGAGGGCCAGATTGAGTTGAATTTGAGCACCAATCTTATTGTCATGGAGTTAAGAGAAACGTCATACCTAGGCCCTAGAGCAGCTAATATACCTAACAAATACGTTACATTCTCGATAGTAGAAGTCTATTTTGAACCTTGTCTAGAATTCTTGAACAGATACCTGTTTGTAGAATGAAATGAGTTCAATAATGATAAAATCCACAATAGTGATAAATAACGTCAATAGCATACAAAGCAACTTTAGTCTTTTTAAAAATTTTTTATTGGTACATTTGCAACACGTGCTTGCATTCATCATGGGGAGTTGGTACACGTACATTACACTCCTTAACTCTTTTTAATTCCCCTTCACCTTCCTTCCCCAGCACTCTTCTCTTCGTCTCCTTCCCCTCTGCAAGACGTGAATGACTAAACACTACGGACTGAAGGACTGCTCTAGTTGACATTGTTGTGTTAAGTGTTTACTTGGCAATGCCATCCATCTGACATGGGAACCATGTTTGATATCCTACATCAAATGAACACCCATCCTACAATAGCTTCTGAAATCCAACAATAGATTGGGGACTATATTGTGCCTTCTTTAAATCACTCCTTTTTGCATTTCCATTGCAGGTGCTTGGAAGGTTATGTGATGGACACAGACAGGGACACATTTACTTGTCAGGAAGATGGCCATTGGTTCCCTGAAATAATCTCCTGCAGTTCTAAAAATTGTTCTTTGCCATCAAACCTAACACATATAGTTGTTCATGGAGATGATTTCAGTGTGAATAAGCAAGTTTCTGTGTCATGTGCAGACGGGTATACCTACGAGGGAGTTAAGATATCAACATGTCAGGTAAGACTCTCAGTGTTAATTAGAACATATTCACATGCCTGTATCACCATCCACTTAATATCTTGTCCTAAAGAGAAAAAAAATGTTTTGAATTTTCACTCACATCCAAGGAGTTGAAGAGTTTCTTGGTAGAAATATAATAGAATATTTTTCCAACACTCCTAGTTTAAAGTAAGAAAGTGCTCATGGTAGCTAAAGTGTAAAAATATCTATAACAAGACAGCCATAATAAATTAACCATACATATTTTTCTTATTTTGTTTTTGCTTTGTAAGACAGGGTCTCTCTATGTAGCCCAGGCTGTCCTTCTTCCTCAGCCTACCGAGTGCTGGGATTATAGGCGTGCACCACCATGCCCAGCTCATATTCTTTTCTTTTCTTTTTTTTTTTTTTTTTTTTTTTTTTTTTTTTTTTTTTTTTGGTACCGGGGATTGAACTCGGCTCCCTGTGCTTGCAAGGCAGGCCACGGAAACAATGAGCTAAATCCCTGGCCCTCATATTCTTAAAAAAGTGCCTATGTGTAGTCCACAACCATCCACCGGTGGTAGCGAACCTATGGCACGTGTGCTGCAGCAGCCACGCAGAGCCCTCTCTGTGGGCGTGCGAGCCGGGCTGTCCCAGCATCACTCCAGCCGCAGAGGATCAGATACTCAGGTTTAATCGCACCGTTGGTGCTTTGGGATAAATAAGTGGATGCTGGGTTGCAGTTTGGGTACTCAGTCTCTAAAAGATTCATCGTTTCTGCCATAGACTGTGCTAGATGTTTCCAGTCTCCGCAGAAAGCTCAGACATTGCAGAAGCAGACAAAAAAACAAGTCAGATCTTACCATGTCATTTATTAACTTGTAAGAAAGCTAATTACATTCTAAGCTTCAGTTTCATTATTTGAAAACCAGTGTGTCTAATATTATATATGTTGTATGATTGTGAGAAACCAGGGTAGATGATAGGAAAAAATACCTGCTTTTGCAAAGTATGGCCTTTCCAAAGATCATGGTTGATTTATACACATAGACACTCTTGTGCATAAAATTTCTTGTGAGTTTGTCACCAGAATCATGAATAACTTGTTATAAATATTTTAATATTTTACTTTGGCATTTTTTAGTTTAAAACTGGAAATCATCAGCACAGATAGCAGAACTGACTAGCAAAGCCCTTTTTCCTACCTTCCATAAAACATATCAAAGGAAGGAAGGTCAAAGGACTCATCAACACAGTCTTCTTTTGTTAGTGGAAATAGGGGCTAGAGGAGGACTGTGGCATGGTTCAGAAATGAATTTTACCGGAAGTGCGTCTTCATTTGAACTTTTTTTTTGTATTGGAGGGTGAATCCAGAACTTTTGCTTTGAGCTACATCCTCAGCCCCCTGCCCTTGCCCTGTTGTTCTGCTTCCTTCCCCCCACCTCATTAAGTTTATTGGTACATTTGAGATACACGATACAGTTACATTAATCATTGGGTTTTAAACCTTTACATGATGTATCTTGGTTCTTATTTTTTCCCTATTCCACCTCTCTCCCTTCACCCCCTCCACCTTTCTCTATTTACAAAGACTCTGCTTCCATTTTTTTTTCCTTATATTTTTTTCTCTTCCCATCTTACCTTTCCCCTACCCCTCCTTCCCAGTTCCTCTACTCCTTTAGACCTTTCTTCCTATTATACACTATCAGTTATACATTTGGATCCTTATATACACTTTTAGTTTTTCATAACAAAGAAACTATTTGGTATTTACACGTGTGTCCTATTTATTTCACTTAAGAGGATGGCCTCAGTGTGAATCCATTTAGCTATAAATGTCTCTAATTTCTCATTCTTTATAGCTGGTAGTACTCCATTTTATTTTTTGTAAAAACCCACCTCTTCTTTATGCAGTCTCCAGTTGATGGGCAATTGGGCTGTTTCCAAGTTTTATCTATTACAAACTGTACCACTATAAACATGGGTGAGCATTTATCACTGTGGTATGATTCTTTCAACTCTTTTGTGAAGATACTCAGCAGAGGAATAGCTGGGTCAAATGGGACCTCTGATCCCAGTTCTTTGAGGTATCTCCACAGTGATTTGCACAGTGGTTGCACCAATCTGCACTCCCACCAACAATGGAGAAGGGTTCCTTTCTCCCCACAGCCCTGCCAGAATTTATTATTGGTTGATTTCTTGATGGCAGCCACTCTTTCTGGGGTTAGGTGAAATATCAAAGTTGTTTTCATCTGCATCTCTCAAATGACCAGTGATGAACATTTTATCATATGTTTATTCGCTGCTTTCACTTCTTTGTCTGAGAAATGTCTGTTCGTTTCAGATGCCCATTTTTGAATCAGGTCTTTATATTTGGGGGTTCTGATTATTTTGAGCTCTTTGTATATTTCAGGTGGTAGACCTTTGTCTGAGGAACAACTGGTAAAAAAATTTCCCACAATGTAGGTTGTCTCCTAGTTCTGTTGGTGGTTTCTCTTGTAGTGCAGAAGCTTTTTAAAAAGATGAGATCCCAGTTGTTGATTCTTTGTGCTAGTTCCTGTGCTACTGAGGATTTGTTCATGAAGTTTTTTCCTATGCCAGTTCCTTCAAGAGTTCTACCTAACTTATCTTCCAGCAAGTTTAGTGTTTCTGTTTTAATATTTAGATCTTTAATCCCCTTGGATTTTAGTTTAGTGCATGGTGAAAGATAGGGGTCTAGTTTTAATCTGTGGCAAGTTGAAATCCAGTTTTTCCAACACCATTTATTGAAGAGGCTATGTTTCCTCCAGTGAGGATGATTGGCTCCTTTGTCATAGATGAGGTAGCTGAGTATCTCTGGAGTTGTTTCTGCATCTTCTAATCTATTCCACTGACCCTTGGGTCTTTTACTTTGCCAGTACCGTACTGTTTTTATCACAGTGGCTTTGTAGTATAATTTCAAGTTGCAGATTGTGATACCCCTTGCCATGTCTCTGTTGCCTAGAATTGCTTTTGCTATTCTAGGTCTCTTCTGATTCTAAATGAACTTTTTTATTGCTTTCTGTAGTTCTGTGAAATACACTGTTGGTATTTCAATAGGGTTGCATTGAATCTGTAAGCAGTTTTGGAGATATGACAATTTTCACTATATCAGTTCTTCCCACCCAGGAACAAGGGGTGTCTTTCCATTTTCTAATATCCTCATCGATTTCTTTTTTCAGGGTGCTGTAGTTCTCAATGTAGAGGTCTTTTGCTTCCTTTGTTAGATTGATTCCTAGATACTTCATTTTTTTGGATGCTATTGTGAAAGGAAATGTTTCCCTAATTTCCTTTCTCAGTGAGTCTGTTATTTATGTATAAGAAGTCTATTGATTTTTGAGTGTTTACCTCGTATCCAGCTACTTTACTGAATCTGTCGATTAAGTCTAGAAGTCTTTTGCACTTGATCTTAGCCAAAAGGCCGAGAAGCGATAGAAGTATTTTGGTGGAGTTTTTTTTATTATTAAAGATTGCAAACATACATGACAACAAGAAATGAAGATACTAAATAAAAATTTCAAATATACATATATATGACAGCAAAAAAGGATAGGAAATAAACAAAAATTTATGCAACACAGACTGATAATCCAAATACGTTATGAGTTTTATCTGATCTTCAAACATTATATGTTCTTTCTCATTTTATTTTCATATAATATTTTTGAAATATTGTATTTACCAATAAAACAAAGTTACTGTCCTCAAAATTTTGATTTATAAACTCCTTGGTTTTATTAATTTGATAAGTATCATATGCTTGTTGATGGCATCACTTACATTTTCTAACAAAACTTCCCACAGAAAAGAAATATACGTATATTTGAAATCCAAAAACAACTAAAAAAGTTCACATTTTTGAGATCAGATTTCTGTTTTTTTATTATATCCCGTAATTGTTTTTATTCTATTTTTATAAGCATAATGATCGAATTTAACACCAATACATATGTAATATTCTTCCCAAATGACTGTGAATTAAATCAAGCATCTAATTTAGAGAAATCATAAGGTTGCCAAAGAAACTATCAATTTGCCAAATGTGCAAAATCCTACCACATTCATGACCATGTTTCTCATTTAATAGTGCACACATATGTGTAAAAACATACCCCCTACACATATACACAATGCATATTTTCTACAATACAATATATACTTTGATATAATAAAACAGAGCAGTGATGTGTGGAATGTTTGTGATTTGTGTGATTTGAGATAAACAAATACCATCTTTGAGGCAGTTGGAGAATTTGTAATATGTACCAGATACTGAATGATATTAATGATTTATTATCCATTTATTTAAGTATAATTATGATAAAATTTACTTAAAAATTAATATTCATTATCAGTAGAAAATAGGTACAAAGATATATTGATAACATAACAAAATTTGTCTTAACAAATTTCCAACCAAACAAGCTGTAGTGACAGAAAAGAAACTTTGCAGAAGGCAGAGATGACAGATAGACCTTAATAATTTTTACACTACTCATATATACAGATTTCATAAATTCTCAAATAAAAAAGGAAAGAAAATGAGAACCAAAATAACTCATCAATTTGGTAGACCAATATATAAATACAAAGATTAATGTGTTGATAAATTTTTAAAATATGAAATGTAAAGCCTGAGATTTAGCTCAGTAGTGGTGCACCTGCCTAGCCAGAGCAATGTGCTGAGTTTAACTCCCAGCACCAGGGAAAGAAAAAGAAAAAAGAAAAAAAAAGAAAGAGAAAAGGAGCATATGTGCTTTGTAACATACTCAATAGACTGAAAATGAATTATCTGTTATCTCTTCCTCTTGAATTGTTCACTTCACAAGGATGGAGTGGCCTTCTTCGTCTCTTTTAATCATTTTAGGTTTGAAATTTACTTTTTCTGTGAATAAGATTGCTACCCCTGCTTTTTTCTGGGCTTCTGTTGCATGAAGAAGTTTTCCGTCCTTTCATTTTCAGTCTATGGGCTTCTTTTTCCACTAGGTGTGTCTTGTATACAACATATTATTGTATTTTGCTTCTTAATCCATTCTGCCAGTCTATTTCTCTTGATTGGTGAATTGAAGCCATTGATATTGATGCTTATAACTGATATGTACTAACTTATTATTGTCATGGTTTTTTTGCCTTCTCCTTTTAGTTTCTTACCTTGCCTATTTGATTTGATCTGTTGGACCTCATTGTGTTGTTACCTTCATTGTCTTTTTCTAGGATATTATTTCGAATTCCTTGTAGTGCTGGTTTGGTATTCATGAAGTTTCTCAGGTGTTCTTTGTCATGGAAGTATATTATTTCCCCATCCATTTTGAAAGAAAGTTTGCAGGACACATAAATCTAGGTTGGAGCTTGTTTTCTTTTAGTACTTGAAATGTCTCATTCCAGGCTTTCCTTAACCTAAGGGTTTGTATTGAAAAGTCTGCTGTGATTCTGATGGACTTTCCTTTGCACGTGATTTGTTTCTTATCTCTTACTGCTCATAGTATTTTGTTCTTCTGTTGGGTTTCTGGGATCTTGATTAATATATGTCTAGGTGTAGATGTTTTTTTTTTTTTGATCGTGGCTAGTTGGAGTCCTATATGCCTCACTTATTTGCATGTCAAATTCTTCCCCTCTGTTTGGGAAGTTTTCTATGATTTATTCTGTGAATAGCTTTTTTAAGTCATTTGCATTTTCTCCTGCTACTTCTTGGATTCCTATCAGTCTTATGTTATTCTTCTTTGCATCATCTAAGAGTTGTCGGATCATTTTCTCATGATCCCTTACTGTTTTTAAGAGACCTCTCTTTTCACAGTCACTGACTGAAATTTTATCTTCTATATCTGAGATTCTATCTTTTGACTCTTTTATTCTGTTGTGACCACTCTCAATGGAGTTTTTAAATCTCCTGGATATCTGCTTGAATCTGCCCTATGGATTCCATTTCTTTCTCATATTGGGCATTTATTGTTTCCAATTCTTTCGTATGCTGGGCATTCATGGCTTCTTTCGTGGTCCTGAACTCATCTATTTTCCTCTCAGTTTCTGTTCTAGAGTCTAGAATTATAACTTTCATTTTGCTTGTCATCTCTATGATTATCTGGAAAATTACTTCTGTTTTAAATTTCTCTAGAGCCTGATTGATCAGTTTTGTTACTTCCTGTGCTTTGAGTTCAGGGTGTCCTGATGACTCACTGTCAGACTTTTCATCCTCATTTGCCTCACTGATTGCCATTGGTGAACTGGAAGTCTGTCCCTGTATCTTGCTTAAGCATTTTCTCATTTTTACTATTTTTGTTGGGTTGTCCTTAGTTTAACCTTTAGGTTATTACTTAAATCTTCCTAATATAGTTGGGTTTCAGCCCATGGGTCTCTAATGACTCATAGACATTCTCATTTTCATAATATTAAAGAAAACAGCTCACTGAATCAATCACAATCCTTTATTCTAATTGATAGAATCAGCACCACAGTATGATCAAGCACAACTTGCAAAGTGAACACTTGTGATAGTCATCAGTCTATCACCTTCAAACCATGTGAATTAAATTAAAATCAAGAAGCAATCCAAAATATGTTTTCAGTGAATAAACTTTTCAATAAGGATATTTACCATTTAGGATGGCGGCTTAAGACAGTTAGGACGAGAGGAGTAGATAAGTAAGAGAATTAGAAAAGGTTTCACATGAAGCCAGAAGATGTAGAATGACCACACAATCATTGGGAAACTGTTAAATTAAAAAGGGACAAACAGAATAGAAGTATAATAACCCTTGAGTGAGGTAGAATGACATAAGAAAAGTACATAAAGAAAAGAGAAAAAAATAATGAAAGAAGAAATCCGAGTTAGTACAGGAGCGGAAACAAAAAGGAAGATGAGGGATAATATGGTGGAGCAAGAGACTGAGCTGGAGAAAGAGGACAGAAAAAAAAAAAAGAATTTGCAGAGTGGGATGAAAAAACGAAAGAAAAATGAGTTTGAAGGGCCTCTTTCAGACTATATCACTGCTGTCATAATATACAACATGCACTGCCAAGTGCAAAACCGAGTCCCCTGATCTCATCCAGCTGGTGGCAGAACCCCATGATTCAGACTGACCTCGGGCTGCAAGGACCAGATTGGGTTCCCCGACCTCCTGAAGGGTTGAACTCCACTCAGTTCTACTACAGGTTTCCCCCGCCCCTTCTTTAAAGATGTTCAAAGTTGGGAGCACCGGAAAATATCCTTTATGACCACCTCTGCCTCTACAGAGTAGGTGTAAAGACTAACACAATCAGGAGGTCTAAAAGCGTGCCAGTGGGGGCAGGGGGCTACCTTCCTGGCACTGAGGATGGCAGTGGCACGGGCAGGGGAGGGATTGTTGGTGGAGTTTTTTGGGTCTTCTATGTAGTCATATCATCAGCAAATAAGGACAGTTTAACTTCTTCCTCTACTACCTTTATTGCTTTTATTTCTTTTGCTTGTCTAATTGCTGTGGCTAATGTTTCCAAAACTAATGAACAGGAGTGGTGATAGTGTACATCTTTGCCATGTTCCTGATTTTAGCATGAAAGTTTTCAGATTTTAACCATTTAGTATGATGATGGCTGTTGGTTTTTTCATAGATAGCCTTTATCAAGTTGAGATAGAAACAATCTATTCCAATTTTCTGCAGGGTTTTTGTCATAAATTGGTGTTAAATTTTGTCAAATGCTTTTTCTGCATCTATTGAGATGGTCATATGGTTTTTGTCCTTGACTCTGTTAATATAGTGTATTACATTTATTGATTTACCTATGTTGAGCCATTCTTGCATCCCTGGGATACCATATTGTCAGCAAACAATGACTGTTTAACTTCTTCCTTTCCTACTTCATTGTTTATTTCTTTCTCTTGTCTAATTTCTGTGGCCAATGTTTCCAAAACTATATTGAACAAGAGTGGTGATAGTGGACATCCTTGTCTTGTTCCTAATTTTAGCACAAAGGTTTTCAGTTGTGTTTTTTGTTTGTTTTTTTTTGTTTTTGTTTTTGTTTTTTGAGACAAGATTGTGCTAAATTGCTAAGTTGCCCATAGAAAGCTCAAATTTGCAGTTCTCCTGCTTCAGCCTTTCAGAGTGCTGGTACAAATGTGCACCAACACATCCAGCTCAGAGCCTGTTTTCTTTATCTGTGGATCTCTGGTAATTCAGAGAATTAATTTATTTGATGAATATGAGGTATGTAACTCATACTTGACATATATAGTAAGAATTCAAGAATTATTTTCTTATCCTATAAATTATCTACTTACAAATTATGCACATTCACATTTGGTTTATAGGCAAATCTAAAAATCACAAGGAGCAGGTCAAATGATTGCCAAAGTTACCATGCTCTCAAAATTTGTATAGTTCCAGATGATTTCTTAGATTTGGAATTGAAGAAGTATAAAGGAAAACTTTTTCCCCAGACCCTGAGCTGTCTGAACCAGACTTCTACCATGATAAGGGAAGACCTTGAGCTGTCTGAACCAGAGTCCTGCCATGATTGAGGCAAACAATTGATACACCCCAAGTTGGGTGTGTGGACAACTGAGTAGTTCTCCATGTGTCCTGCAGGAAGACCCTGTGATCCTAGTGATGAAGCTCTTCTTTATTGAATCAACAGCTTGTTTTTTATAACCTTCATTACTCTCTTCACACGTAGTATGACCACCATCCTTAGGTCAACTGCGTTTGACTAAATTTTTGGTTTGAAAGGTAGAATAAATCTCTTCTAAGTGTTCAGATGCATAAATGTAGCTAAAGTAGGTGCCTGCATATATTTTATTATAATGTAATAAAGAGAAGCTGTAGTGCATAGAACAAATAAATGGATAAGGAAACCAAAACAAATTTTGAAAAATTAATACTGAAGGAAGGCTAGTCTTGTCAAAAATTAAGGCCTAGTATTATAAAATTCCCATCAGTATGGCTGTGGTGTTGTTAGGTAGAAGAAAGAAATGAATGGAACAGAAAAAGTGAGTCAGAAATAAAGTCTCAGGAGAAAGGAATGACTTATAAATTGTTTTGATCTCATTAAGTAACCATATGGAGAAAAATTGATTCTAAATGTGTGGAAAGAAAGTAAAACAAAAGAAAACATAAAGTGTAACTTTGAAAAGTTACTAGTAATGCTAAGAAATATTTGTGCAAATTAAGTTCATTGTTTACACTGTTGAAAAATTAAACACAACTTATACGCACGAGGGGAAAGGTTAATTGTTATATAGGCATATTTATAAAAATTACTTCTAGCTTATATGTAGAATAACGAGTTTAGCTTCAAATCTCCCTTTCAACTGTTACCAACTCATATACTGTTTCCTCAAAGAAAACTATTTGTCTGAAGATATCGAAAAACAAACTCGTTTCCTCCCTCTGTCCTCTCGCAAAACCCCTCTGACACCAGATGTGTGAAGATTTTCCTTCCACACTTAGGAAGCAAGCAGTCAGTTCTGCAGCAGACCTGGCCTCTCATTCAACTCACTCCGACATAATCTAATTGGGCTCTGTGTCGTGTTCCACAATTTGGGGACTCTGTACTCAAGACGGCACCCATGTCAGATGCCAGTGGCAAGTCCTGGTCTCTAGAACTTCTAACCTGCCCACTACCAGTTGGGGTTCCTGTGGCACCTCCTCGAGCTCTATCAATTTGCTAGAGTTGTCCACACAGTGCAGGGAAACATTCACTGACATTACTGCATTCTTATAAAGGGGGTACTGAAGGACACAAACAAAAGGCCAGTTGAGGAGATGCGGTGCAAGGTCTGGAAGAGTCCAGTTGGTGTGCAGCACCCTCCCAGTGTGTCATGAATCTTGTTCACTTTCCTGAGGGCCCTCATGGGTTCAGATGCCCAGAAGCTTCTGAACCCTGTCCTTCGGGTTTTTGTGGAGATTTCATTGTATAGATTAATATGAACAACTGTGGAGAAACGGGATCAGACAAAAGGGTCTGATCTAATATTATCCCACTGGAAAAACCCAGCACAATATGTCTGTACTAACCTGCCTTGTCCTCTCTGTGTCACGTTTCTTACTCGTGGGTGTGGGGCAGGACCCCTTCTGAAATACAGGAATTATGATCTGCTGTCACATAGGTGGATCAGAAAAATGTCTTATGGATAGCTTCAGGATGGAAAGATTAAAGTTTTTATGACTCAGGAAGGACAATTCTGGTTTCTGTGGTCTGCCTTGGAGAATAGTAGACAAAAACTAAAACACACACACAGTATTGCAATATCACAACTAGCAGTAGAATAACAGTCTTTGAGGGAAATATCTGTGTGGATGCCTCACTTTACCCAACTAGAAGGCTGAACACGCTAACTCTGATGGTTTTTTGTTTACTATTGACCCCTTCAAAAATAAATAATAGAAGTATTCATGTTGAAATGGAGAAAAGGAAGTCATCTGTTAAAACTTTCAGTATAATGCCTTAAATTTGCAGTTTCTCATAAATTTTAAAATGTGGAATCATATGAAACATAAGGCTACTTTGGTAAAGTCATAGAGTATTTGTATCAATATGTAGTCTTCACATAATACAATGGGAACATATACAGTGATTTTTTTAAATTTTTGAGTGAAATCTATTAAGAAGGAATCTTATTTTATGTTTTAAAATGTCTACAAATGTTTAGGGATGACGCTGAAGACTAATAGTGAATGTTATGTTTTATTAGAGCTATAGATACTTAGCTTAAAAAGACCAAACTCTGGGTCGTTTTCACTATCGTTTTGGGTCTTATTCTGCCATACACCAATCTTTGCAAACTTCTTCATTCACATGTATTAATTCCTAAATATAATTTTTTGTTTGTTACTTAGCTTGATGGGACCTGGGAGCCACCATTTTCTGATGAATCTTGCAGTCCAGTTTCTTGTGGGAAACCTGAAAGTCCAAAACATGGATTTGTGGTTGGCAATAAATACAGCTTCAAAAGCACAATTATTTATCATTGTGAACATGGCTATGAATTAGAGGTAAGCAAACAAATGGCTTGTTTTCCAACTAATTTGTTTTCCAGTATATTGGGGAATATTTTTGGTATCAACACAAATTCACTTCACTAATGTTGGTCCTAGTATATCCTATTGTATTATATTGCCTTAGAGTTTAACACTCAAAAATTTACTGTTACCGCAACTGACCATTTAAGCATGTTTTGGCTTGCTGGCAATCGTACTGTGCAACAGGAAAGTGCACCTATCATGGTAGTGAGGTGACAGTCAGGGCTTAGGTACACAAAGTCAGAATTTCCTCAAACAAATGATCTCATCTTCTTAACCTGGTTGAGATGCCAGGTTCCCATAGGGCAGATCTGGCCTAAAAAAAAAAAAATCCTCACTGCAGTTCTGATAAATGTCAATTTTATTCTTAATACTCTGCTTGTAACATTAAAACCTCATCAGCAGCACTTACATCTCCCTATTGACATCAGTGGGAGGGTGTTAATGTTGCAGAAAGCATTATTGTATCACCAAACATGAAGTTTAAGAGACCTGTTCGAAACTGCATTAGCTTGTCCTCTGGTTTTTCAAGAAACTGCTCTTGACTCTCTTTATTTGTACAGTGATATTTAAATACAGGTTTTGCAGAATATTCATTGCCAGTGATCTGTTAAATGTGTGCAGTGTGCCCCATTACGTTCTGGCCCAGCAAACAAGACTATCATAAATAGGTTCATGAAAACAAGAACTAGGCTTCTATGGATCTTGTTTTATTTCATCAAAAGTTTAAAAAAAAACATAAAATGAAGACAACAATGAAATTATTGATGGCAGTTGGAAAATTTTCCAGCTTTGAGTCCTTTTTGTCCTTTCTGCTAGAGTATGAATTTTGCAATTATTTAAGAAAAACAGTATAAACATTTTGGGGAAATGTACAGCAATATGACTAAATTTGAAGAAGTAGACAACTTACCTTAAATTTTTTTAGAAACATCAACTGCTAACTACAGAATTAGGAAAGGTACAATAGCATTTATTTTTGCTCCAAGCTGTACATGTTAGGATCACCTGACAAACTTTTAAAAAATACTGATGTCCAGTTATTTTAATAAATAACTTACTCTAGCTCATTGGTGAGAAGTGTAAAAGAGTGCCCCAAAAACTCTTATCACATGAGATGGCTGGAAACCTACCAGAGACTTCGTGGCAAAAAGACTCTGAAGACAACTAGATGAAGTTCCCCAAGGCCAGGATAAGACCATTTCAGTAGCAATAAAGATAATAATTTCAATGGACTGCAACACTTCACACCTTTCGTGAATGATATTAGATTCATAACACTAAAAGATCCAATTAAGGGAGAAACACTTTCTTTTTAATGCTGACTAGATATAAGGATTACCAAATTGTAGATGTACTTTTATAAAAGCATTCCAGTTAATAAATGAATGAATTTAGATGCCACAATTTGCAAAGTCTATGAATTAACATATTTAGGTTATGATCATCATGGCTGCATAACATCATAGAAAAGAAAAAAAAAATACAGACAACCAGACATTACATACCTCTGGATGAAGAAAATTATAACTTCATTTATGAAAATGAACTGTCCTCCTTGCTAAAGAAAAATTGGTTTTGAACTTTCTCTAGCTTCGAAATCCAACATACAGTATCAGAGACACCACAGTAGGACAACCAGCAAAATCCTACCTGTGAATGGTATTCACAAGTGTGGTGCTGCACACCTACAATCCCAGCCCTTGGGAGAGTGAAACAGGAGGACCACCACAAGTTCAAGGCCAGCCTGGGCTACTTAGTGAGTTCAAGGCCAGCCTAAAATACATACCAAGACCCTGTCTCAAAAAGCAACAACAACAAAAACCAAATCCTGCCTGTGGAGACATTTACAGAACAAATGATCTGGTTTTCCGGTCTGAAGTAAATTGACAGAATAGAAGGGAAGGAAATGAAAATGGAACTATAGATTTAGAGAGACTGTATTATGAGTCTCTGAAGAAACAGTACCAGTAGTAGGGAGAAAGAGAGACGGTGGTTATGAAGAATTGACTCAAAAAACTGTGGAGGTAAAATCCTATGAGCTGTTGTCTGCAGGCTTGAGACTCAGAAAAGGCAGTGGCCCAATCCAGTTCAAGTCCAAAGACTTAACCAGGTGATTCAATGATAAGAATCCTAGTCTGAGCTCAGAAAATGAGAGGTGTTGCCTCAAGCAGTGTGACAATAAAAAGGAGATGATGTCCACCATCTTCTACTGTTTTATTTAGTCCCTCAATGGATTGGATGGTTCCCCAGACACGCTGGGGAAGGTAATCTACTTTACTGAGTCCACATATTCAAACGCTCATTTCACTGGGAGAGGGATCCAAAACAATGTTTAATCTGGGTACTCCATGGCCCGGTCAAGTTGACACATAAAATTAACCATCATAAGTATACTAATTAGTCTTTATGTGTGTGGACATTATTTTGGTCTGATTCAAGTGAACTGTAGAAACTAAATTAAAATAACATTTATGGAATGATTGGAAACTTAAGCAATGAATTCATTTATGAATAAAAAGAGGTTGTAATTTTTTAAGTATAATATTATTACTGTGGTTATAATTTTTAAAAGCCCTTATCTTTTAGAGATAAACACTGAAAAAAAATGATAAATGGTTTGATTTCATCTGCAATTTGATGTCACCAAGGATTTGCCTGATATAGGTTAGTGGGAAGCGGGTAGGACTCAGATTAAACAAGGTTGGTTTTGAGTTAATATTTTAAATTAGGTGACATCTACGTGGAACTTTCTTATACTCTTATTTCTGTTTGTGTTATCATGAAAATGCCATACCCGCCTTTGCTGTGATGAATGAAAAAGCATTTTATGCATTTACTGGACTCAGTTTAGGGTAGTTATTATAATCACTTCTTTTTTTTTTATGCCACCAGGGATCGAACTGAGGTCCCAAGTTTGATAAAAATTGTTTCATACCAATATATCCCACATTCTTTGCTGTGCCTCTGAAGTATTTAAAGATAAACGTGATTCCAAATATTTTGTAAAATATGTTACCTTTTGTACTTTTCTCATCCATTCTTTGCCAGCCTTTGCCAAAGATTGTAATTAGTTGCCATTTAAAGTAGAAAATAAAAGAAAACTTGTATCATAATTACAGTAGTTTGCCAGGGATGAACTTGAAAGCAATTTGATAAAAATATTTCTCAGAATCTAAACCTACTCCTTATCCTATATTCACTTAATATACTATATTTATTTAGCATTTAAATGCTGAGCCATTTGAGTCTGTAGCTAAGATTATTTTGCCTTCTCTTACTATCTTTCTATTGTAGAATTATGATCTTGTCAGTAACCTTTCTTCATGGATCCACAGGGGAACACAGAAAGCGTCTGTCAGGAGGATGGACAGTGGAGTGGAGGGGTAGCAACATGCGCAAGTAAGTTAAGTGACGCTTAGTGGACCTGAAAATGATTCTGAAGACACAAAATAGTAGTGTAGTGATACATCAGTTTTATAACTTTTTTTGAAAATTATTCTATCTGTTATTATTCTATTACTCTATTATATCTATGCACATGCCAACCTTTTTTTTGAAAATTATTCTATCTGTTATTATTCTATTACTCTATTATATATATGCACAAATGCCAACCTTTTTTTTTTTTTTTCCTTTCTTCATGCTGGAGCTGGAACCCTCAGGCTGCATGGAGCGCTCTACCACTGAGCTACATTCCTAGCACTAGTTTTTTTATTTTTGTGTTTTGGTGGGGTTTTTTGTTTTTATTTTTGTTTTTAATTTCCAAACCAACTGAATAAACTGTAGGAGAAGGTTGAATGAGCTTTTGTTCAAGGGCACCAAACCAATAAAAGGATCAAACACTGCAAGCATTATAAATGGAATAATCTCTACTCACTCTGGGATGGCAAACTTTTTTTTAGGAACTAGCTAATTATTTGCTTTATTTGCATTTTTATGGGGCTTCCTCCAAAATGTGTACAAATTAAAAGGCTTAAGGCTATTGCTTCTTGGTAGAATTACTGGCCAATTCTGAAATCTTAAGTGCTGATGAAACAATTGTCAAATAAATGCACATTCACCTCTGCATGGAAGGTCGCATTAACTCATTTTATGAGAATAGCTAAATTTACTTGGCAGCATATGGGTTCATTCGCATGACTTTATCCCCAGTCTGTGGCTCATATGCTTTCTCCTCCAGATGACAAAGTCCTTAAAGATGATAGTTTCAAATCAATTCTAGTGGCAAGCTTTTTAATTTTTTTCTGGATAATCATGATAGAGTCATCAAATTCTCAAAATGGAAGAGCCTCTTAGGTGATCTACTTCAGTCCCTTTGATTGGCAAACAAGTTCATGAGGGCATGGTCTGGCCATCATCAGAGAACAAGTTGGTGCCTGAGCTGGCACAGGGTCTCCACGATCTGAAAACCTTCTTACATGTTGTTTCAATGTATTTTGAGAGGCAGATAAATGAGATAATTTTGTGTATTTACAGGAATCTGAAATCTTTTAAAGATTATGATATGGTTGCAGTTCAGTGGAGAATTACAGTTGCTTTTAGTCCTCAAAATCTTGAATAAATATTAGATGGAAAAATATTCTTCAAATGTTGAGTAACATCTCAAGTCACAGAAATTAGTGTTTATGAAAGACTTTGGACATTCTTGATAATAGCACTTGTATGTAAACAACTCAAGATCAAAAGTATGCATGTATGTGCAGACACGGGGGGTGGGTAATGAAAAGGGATCATACATGACTAGCATGGAAGCCATCATATGTTGGTGAGGGGATTTTTTTCAGTTTTGAGCTACAAAGACAATGGTTTATTTACTTTTTGTCATACAAATGCAAGACAGTAATGTGTGTTTGTGTGTGTGTGAACAGATATAAGCATATCTATTCATTTATTTATGAGGGCTGAGGATCAAACCTGGGGTCTCACACCCACGAGGCAAGCATTCTGCCGCTTAGCTACCACCCTGTATATGTAGCTGATTATTTCCTATGGTTATCTCTTTTTTTAATTATTAGAGTCATGCAAATTAATTTCCAGAAACTAGATAGCATAAATAGGCCAAAATAAAATAATTTGAATCCCACCACTCAAGGATAAAAACCGTTAATATGTTGACATTTTATTGTATTATTCCCTAGGTATTTAAAAAAACACAAATATTTCTAGTGGGAAAGTATCCATACTGAGAAACTTTACCTGAAAGATTCTTTTGTAACTCACTAAATTATTGAATTTGTTGATATCTATTACCAGCTTTCAGAGAAGCCCATACAAATCAGTCAGATTCCTTAGACTGGTGCTTCTCCACATGCAGTGCACAGACTAAGAGCATCAACAGCACCTGAGATCGTGTTCAAACTTCAGAATCTCAGGTGTTGCATTCTAACAAAATCCCTAGATGGTGCCCTTGCACAATGTAGTTTGAGAAGCACCATCTTAGGCCTTCAAATTTGAGCCTTCAGCATATTGGAACACCAAGGGGGCTTTGAAAACTCCCAGTGCCCAAAGTGCACCTTGTACCAGTGAAACCTCTAGGGATGGAACCAGCATCTGTACCTTTGTAGAGTTCTCTGGGAAATGGTGAAGGACAGCCAAGGCTAAAATCCATGGCCCCAGTACATGCAAAAATCAACAGGCTGCAAAGAAGTCCAAAGAAGTCAGCTAGCATCTAATCCAGGTACCCCAATTCTAACTGGACTTTACAATCATTTGGGGAGCTTTTCATAAAATACCAAAAACTGGGCCACAATATGGAGATTTTGATTCATTTAGTCTGAGATAGGCCCCTGGGTATAAAAGCTTCCCAGAGACCCTAATATACAGCTAAAATTGAGGACCACTGGTCTAAACCACCTCCACAATTTATAAAATTTATAAAATTATAAAATTAGAACTCAAGTCCACCTTTTAAGATTCCAGAGAGGGCGATCCCACTTTCCTCATAGCACATTCCTGGTGATAACATTTCTCACCGATGTGAAATCATTCTTCATAGCTCAGTATGATCTCATCAGTATGTAAAGTTTACACAGCCCTAAAAAGCCATGTAAAATGTCCTTCACTCCAGTTTCCCCAAGGCTCTTAGCTCCCTGTTCCTGGTGCTTTTCTATTATATTTTACTTTCTAGTAAGCTTATCTTTTCTCTCCTTGGAAGTAGCACAACCTTTACCAAATTATCTAACCTCTCTGAATGTCACTTTTCAACTATTAATTGGAATAATCTCCAAGCTGCATAATGAAGGCCACCAGATTTAGGAGAAAAAAATACAAGAGATTCATTTCAATTCATTTCCTATAAAAATAATTTTAAAAAATAAGTGTGTCCCACACAACATTTGAAACATACTTATGCTAAAACGTCTTTATCTGATAATCAACTTTAACTTGATATCCTATATTTCTATCTGGACTTACAACCCAAGAATTATAAAAACTACTTTTGGTATTCTACAGGTGTTCTTGACCATGGTCGCAACTTAACACATTAAGTCCTTTATTTACCCCATCTACTCATCTATACCGTCACTGTCCTCAGCCTTATTAACCATTATTAACAATATATAGGCAGCTGAAGTAAAATGGACAAAATAGCAATCTTTCATTGCAAGCACATATGAATAAAGTACTTACATAAGCTGTTTTTTTCCAGCAATGAGTAGCATGTCTTGCACACAAGTGGGCCACAATATCTCATGTCATTGTGTAATGTTTTATATGTATTAGCCATTAAGTCCCTTAGCAACTACAGCAAAGAAGAAAAGAGGATTTGAAGAAGTGTTTAATGGAAAGATTTTATTCTTCCTTTTAGAGACCAGGTGCAAAGCTCCTTTTGAGTTTCCGAATGGGGAGGTTGACACAGAAAACACCACAGCGGGACTCGGCGTCATCTATTCCTGCCACAGAGGCTACAGCCTGGAAGGGACACCCAGAGCACAATGCACTGAAAATGGAACATGGAGCCACCCACTTCCCCTCTGCAAACGTGTGTGTTGACTTTAGGAGAGGTTTTAATCAGATTCGTCTTCACGATTAGCTTCCCCCACATAGAAAACAGAGGATTACCCCAAGGAAAGCAGTCCATGCCTATCAAACCAAATTGTATGGAGTATTTTTTTAAATCTACTTGTATTATCTGAAACATCCTAAGGGTCAGTTTTTAATCAGATTCCTTGACTGATTACAAGTTCAAGGCAGTATGAAAAAATGCAACTTAACCCATTTATGTAGAAGATTGCATTTTTTAAAATTTTTGCAGGAAATTCATATGCTACCTAGAAAAATTCAAGGAACAAGAGTTTGAAGAGAAAATTTTCTATTGTGTTCTGCTGTTATAAGCATTGCAAAAATGGAATGCTATGCATACATGTGTTAATGAAAATTGGCTGTATGTAATGAATTCTATTAAGGGTAGGAAAGGGGTGAAGAAAGAAAAATGTTTAAAATCTAATAATATATTGAAACATCTATGATAAATAAAGACAGGTACAATCACTTGAATGAAAATAATATTCACTAACAAGACAGTTGAGAGAGCTCTGCTTCTTAAAGTAGCCATGTCACAACTGAGCCTTTAAGGGTTAGCAGAAGCCTACCTCACTACCCAAGATTTCTTCTGAGTCCATTTAAAATCAGAAAAACTAAAATTATTTGAAATATATGTTGGCATGGTGTCACACACTAGCACTAAGCAAGCCTAGCACCGTCAATTCCTGCGTTTCCTTCAGACCTATAAACATGTAATCCATCTTCATCAGTAAGGCTTGTGAACTCTAAGTTGAAGTTCTGATACTCTGCTCATAGTAGCCTGAGTCTAACGTCATAGTCAACTCACACAGAAGCATCTGATGGTGCTCTGGCTCTATCCTTCTGCAGGATATTCAATAAATATATTGAATGTCATTCTCATTTCCAATAAACAAGAAAGGAATTTGACAGAAGAGTTTCCTGGGTCATTAGTGCTCTCTAGCTATTAAGGGAATATTTGATACACTCGATTTCTAGTACACTTCTTGTTCCCTCCATCCTCATCAAAAAATCTAAAATAACGCTCAGACTGTACTTTCCATTGTAGACGTGTCGGAGCTTCCTGAGGGGTTGAACAACCTGATGTTTTCAGATCTTGTCTGATTTTATCTGTACAAATTGTTTCCACACAGATTCAAACAAGTCTGTGTTTAATGTCTGTGAAGTGGAGGCTGCAGCAGGACGAATAAAAGTTTAAGCCCAGCCTGAGCCACTTAGTATTTAGCATGAATGCTCTCAAAAGTACAAAAGTGGGGTAGGGAACTGGGGCTGTAGCCTGGTAGGTGAGCCCTAGGTTAAATACACACACATATACAGAGAGAGAGAGAGAGAGCAGAGGGAAAAGGAAGAATAAGAGAAAACTGGAAGTTCTATGTGTTTTAAGACTAGTTATCATCATTGACAAACCATCTCCTGCAGGAGTGTACTCTGCCTATAAAGAAATAAATTAGAAAAAAGGGGGAAAATATCAGTGGCCATTTTCTTTTCTTTTTAACAGCAAATCCATGCCCTGTCCCTTTTGTGATTCCTGAGAATGCTGTGCTTTCTGAAAAGGAGTTTTACGTTGATCAGAATGTGTCTATCAAGTGTCGAGAAGGGTTCCTGCTCAAGGGCCAAGGTGTCATCACCTGCAACCCGGACGAGACGTGGACACACACCAGCGCCAAGTGTGAAAGTGAGTTAGCAGTGCCTGCCGTTAGCATGAAATGCCTTCCCATCTTTGTGAAGTTGTTTTCCAAAAGGAAATTTGACTGTAGATATTTAATCTCTATACTGCCATAGTTATCATTTCTGCATTCACAATGTTTAAAAAAATTTAAAAGAACTTTGAATATCAAACATTTTTTAGAAAATCTTTCCAAAACTAAGCTAAAACTAACCTGAACAGGATTCACTGAACAGGATTTTCAAAGTGTACTCTTCTAAGAATAAGCAAAAAGTTAAATTTAAAAGATATATTTTTTTCACATTCTCAGAATGCCCAAACTACCCTTTAACATACTACAAGTCCTTTATGGATACAAAAATTATTCTATGGTTCTTAAACTTGAGCCACTTTTACAACCTGTAGAGTTTTGTAAAGGGCAGATCTCTGGAGGCCCAGCCTGTTTCTGAATCAGTGGGTCTGGAATGAAATGTGACACTTTGCACTTTTAACAAGTTTCTGGGTGTTGCTGATTAGGCTACTGATGCTCTAAGAACCATAACTTCAGAACCACTGGACTAGCACAGTGTTGATTTATCCAGGGTGTGACACTATATGCCACAGTCTGGCAACGTCTCTTTCTACTGTGTGATAACTGTGGCATCTCTTAACGTGCACTTCCTACTTCCTCTTAAAACACCCCCCACCCCTTCCAACTTCCAGCCCTCTAGCTTCCCTTGTTGCCCACACTACTCCCTCAACAGCAATCAATAAAAATATTATTTGGGTCTAACCACATGCAAGACACTGGACTACACAATATAGGAGCAGTGCATTATGCCCACAATGGTCTCTCACACCCACACGCCACCCGATGAGATTAGAGCCTTGAGTGTGAAGATCTGGATTTGAATTCTGTCCTCAAAGATTTTAGCTCTCAACTCATACTGAGTAGTGTCTTACTTTTTCTGAATCTCTGAGTCTCATTTGTTAAGAGTGCCAATAATGCCTATCTTATGGATTTGTTATCAAAAATAGATAAATTGGAATCTTCCGTGTTATCCCCATCTCCAGATGAGGAGGAGATACCCTTAAGCCTAAACCCCTGAATTTTCAACTAGTAACTTATTGTAGTATTAGAAAGTTGATTTTTTTCTTCCAGATAAATGTGGAGTATAATTTTAGGTGGGATTTAGGTCCCAGATACTTAGGAAATTTACCATTAAGGAAATGGGAAGAGTTAAGTATGTGCTGCTGAAGTTCTCTTTGGCAGTCTATTTTAGAGCCACCAGATTCTAAGAAGGAAAGCAGACCGAGTGACATTCTGCAGATAAATCCACACCTTGGCCTTGGCTCTCCAAGGCTTACCATTCAGGCCACAGGGCAAAAGAATAAGAAGAGACATGCATTTACTACAAAAGTTCCTTCCCTGCATGCTTAATTATTCCACAGTATTCTTGCAAGGGTCAGGGGTTGTCTTGGAGAGGAGGCAGTTTTCTTGTTGCTTGTTATTCTCAACCCTCTTTTGTGTTTTGTATTAAATGGGAAATCTTAGGCTTAAAACCAAACATCCTTCCCTCTCCTAATCAGCGACCTTCTCATTCTGCTTACCTACCTCCAACATTTATCTCTATCCATTGAAGCTCAAAATGAAACGCATATAATATTTGCCCCAGGAGAGTAAGTAAAATGCAGATTCATAAGCCAAGAAGCCCAGAAATGTGTATTTTTAATAAGAACCCCAAGTGATTCCGGTAGAGGTAGAATGAAAGCCAGGCTTTGATTTTCAAACTGCTAGAAGCCGATCTTCAGCTCATTGTGAGCTCCCAACCTGGAGCTTCTTTCCCTCTGAGCCACCCAAGCTTTATAGTTTGCCCAGTCCAAATGCCACTTACACTGCACTTCATACCCAGTGATCTTAAGCATAGTTATGTTCACCTCAGTATCCCTAGAACATCCATTCCTAGACTGCAGCTCAGTTTAGGTCGTACTGTACTATTTCTTTGTCTTTCCCTACTTCTCTGAGCAGAGAGCATCTTCCTCATTTATTTCTTTCAAGTTTCTGAAACATAGTAGGCATTTTGTCTCACTTAGAAGGAAAAGAAAATTTAGAAAGAGCATACAAATCTATCATCCCTCTACCAAGTTATTAATAGTGTTATAACAAAAAAGTGACCTTTTAGAACCCAGGTTAGGAAGACTTTTCACCCCAAAATTGGACTTAAACAAGTGGAAACTGACTAGATTCCTCACTTCAATCCAGTCAGGATGCCTTGTGATCCATTCCAGCATAGACCAGTCATCTTGAGGCTTCTTATGAAATCCTAAAGCAAAATGAGTTATAAATTTTTTTATTTAAATATAAGACACATGTGCTTTTTAAGAAATAGAATTGTTATTCAGCTTAACAGATACCAAAAGTAGAGTACCACTGCCAAGGAAAAAAATAATGGGAAACTTAGAATTTCATAAGCCTTATCCGTAGGATATAGACAATATTCATTGATCTACTCCTTTTCCAAATATGCATCAAACTTTCACTAGTTGTTTTAGGAACAAATAAAACATTCCTGATTGAATATACAGTTCAGCTATTAAAGATCTTTACTCTAAAACAGTAGAATATGACCCTCCTATTTTTCCTCTTCCAATTTCACAAGGGCATCCTAAGTGGATATTTTCATGAAGCCACCTCTTTGGTGAGGTACAAGAGCTCACTTCTGGTCTCCTAGAGAGTTCTTTCTAGAGATTAAAATATTTCAGCTTCAGTCTTTGAATCAAAGGGCAAATATACTTTGATCTTGTACATATAATTCTTCTAAACAACAGATGACTCTCTTGATTCCTAGTATTCTAGATATTAGTGCCCCCGCCATGTATTTTATCTTGCTCTTTAAATTAAGTCAGCCTTAGACAGGGCATTGTATACTCAGTCTGAATTAGTAGTGCAGGCTTAATTTTTTTGTTGTTGTTTGTTTGGCTTTTTTGGTCTTTGTATAGAAATCTCATGTGGCCCACCAACTCATGTAGAAAATGCAATTGCCCGCGGCACGTATTACCAATATGGGGACATGATCACCTACTCCTGTTACAGTGGGTACATGCTGGAGGGTTCCCTCAGGAGTGTTTGCCTGGAAAATGGAACATGGACATCACCTCCTATCTGCAGAGGTAAGGAAACATTTGAATAATTATTTCTCAGTGAAGCTGAAGGAAAATATATATAAAAGTCTTATATGACAAGCAATCAGTATTTATCAAATTTTCACTACTTTAGTTGTCCTTGGCTTTAAATTTTCTCTTAACAGTTATGTCATTTTCTTCATTTTTATTGTTTTGAAAGCTTATACATAAAACTCTTAGTTTTTATGCTTGATATTATGCCAAAAAATGGAAAAAGTAATAAGGTATTCAACTATACCTCTCTCAAATTTAAATCACAATAATTATTTTCATCCAGTCCATAAATACATAAAACTCTTAGTTTTTATGCTTGATATTATGCCAAAAAATGGAAAAAGTAATAAGGTATTCAACTATACCTCTCTCAAATTTAAATCACAATAATTATTTTCATCCAGTCCATAAATACATAAAACTCTTAGTTTTTATGCTTGATATTATGCCAAAAAATGGAAAAAATAATAAGGTATTCAACTATACCTCTCTCAAATTTAAATCACAATAATTATTTTCATCCAGTCCAGACAAAAACTACTCTAATGAAAAAATACCATCATAATGATGCAACTAAAACAATCGAGTTGATGGGTGCGTTGTCCACAAGGGCGATGGTCATGCATTTGGGGTGAGAATGTCAAAGTCTTTAATAAACTGGAGATGAGGTAGGACAGGGAGAATTGAGGCAATCAATGGATAAATAGCACAAGCCTCAAAAGAGGAAGGTTACTACAGGAGAAAAGAGATTGATTAATTACCTGGGAGCACCAATAAGAAATGCAGTCACTAACCCACTGGAGGTAGGAGAATGAATCACCTTTTCTTGAGAGGCCTGTGGAGGATGGCCATCCACATGAAGTAGCCTGGGCTTCCCTTAAAGTCCTGAATCAAAACCAAGGTTGTGTGCTGACTTGCTCATTTCTTCACTTGTTTGTTTTAAGGCATTCAAACATTCCCAAAGATTCTGGAAAGGCTATTTCCTCTAGTCGACCTCCAAATTAACTGTTCTCTATACCTACATAAACCACTTTGTCCCCTGCTATCCCAAATCCACTACACTCCCAGAACTGCCTCAGCATTTTTGTGTCTCTCTTGAGCTCATAATGTTTGTCTATAAGCAATGTGCACCAGCAAGCCTAAAACCATGGGACTAGTTCTACAGCAAGTCCCCAGGGGTGAGTTCTGGTTATCACTGGCTCCCTAAGCACATATTGAACAACCTCTCTGATCCAAGACATAACCCAGGCCCTGTGGTATTCTCTCCTTCAAAGAGCTCCTGGTCTACTAGAGGAAAGTGACAAATGTACCGAAAAATAAGTAGATAAAGGTGTTGTGTGATAGCATCAAAGAGATGAGTTCTTATGTCTTATGGATAAAGCTGACTTTTTCTCGTGTGGGGAGTGGGAATACCTGGGAAGGCTTAACAGGGAACGATAAGCCTGCTGTTGGGTCTCAATGCCATTATCCAGGGATAGACAGGAAAGAGGGACATTCTGAACAGAGACAAGGAGGAGTTTAGAGAATGGCATATTTATTTGTACTTTGCATTTTTCTTTATAAGCAGATAAGTATTTTTCCTATCTTTTAAATTAGAATATATATATATATATATATATATATGGATATATATATCCATCTATACATCCATACTCAAGATATATGCTTGAGATGCCCTTGTGAATGTGATGTTGAAATCTTACATAGGGTTCAAGGATATTAGCCACAAAATACAGTGGGGCTTTTTGTACTTTCCTTTGTGTACAAAAGTTTTGTGTATATTTAAGATGTATGATATGATGATATACATATAGATACAAAAATGAAGAAAGGGTGCAAAAATGGTAAATTCATGAAGTAATGAATATGCTAATTAACTTGATTGTAGTGACTATTTCTATGCATATAGTAAAACATCAAGTCATAAATCTTAGATATATACAATTTTATTTGTATATTATACCTCAATAAAACTGGGGCAACTGCAATGGTAACAGCCAGTGTCCACTTTACTAGGTATAATTCTCTAGATATTGACATTTCTTTTTGGATTTTATTTGGTTTTTCTTCCTTAAAGCTTGAGTCAAGGACACATAAATTGTTAATGCACAATCCTATTGTCTGATAACCGCCTCTGGAATTCCCTGGATTTATGACTCTTCCTCCTTCCTTTCCAGCTGTCTGTCGATTCCCGTGTCAAAATGGAGGTGTCTGCCAACGCCCCAATGCTTGTTCCTGCCCAGATGGCTGGATGGGGCGTCTCTGTGAAGAGCGTAAGTCTCTCCCCAAATCTTACTTGGATCCTGATAATTTTTTCTGGAAGCCACCAACTTAAGAGATTTCCTACAAAGTGGCTGCACTGCCAGGAAGAATTCATTGACTTAAACCTCTGACGTATACCAGCTTGTACAGGGCTGCTCTAAAATGTCAGTGGGTTGCAGAAGACCTACAATATTAACTTTCTAAATACTGTTGTTGAGATCCTTCAGCAGTCATGCCCCCATGCCTCCTGGCATGCATTACAAGAGTCTTCTCAGAAAGGAACTTGTAATAGAGTTGTCCAGGCCTCTTCTTCCTTTTGCTCAGGTCTGCTGTGTACCACATCAGCCATTGCTGCACTTGGTATAAGTGCATGGCACTGGATAACATTGAACTTTCCAGGGAATGTTTGCAGCCCACCATCCACTCTGTCATTGGGAATCGTTCCTTCTAGTTAAGTATGTAGAAGCTGAGCATGTGACACACACTTGTAAATCCCAGCACTCTGGGAAGCAAGTTTGTGTCCAGCCTGGGCAATTTATCAACTTAGTGGGAATAAAAAAGCTGGTCATGAATCTCGGTACAAACGCTTGGAATTCAGCTTCTAGTGTGGACAGTATGGAGGTATCTTAAGTCCTTTTCCTGCTGTTGGGACAAAATACCTGATATTCACAACTTAAAGGCAGAAAGCTTTATTTTAGTTCATGTTTTAGAAGTTCCAGCCCTTGTTTGCATGGTCAGCGGCATGGTGGAAGGGCCTAGGCAGAGGAAAGCTGTTCACATCATGGGGGGCAGAAAGTAGAGGCTGAAAGGAGGAACCAGGGACTGAGCTAAGGGTACCAGACTCTGCCCCCAGTGACCCTCCTTTTCCAACCAGGTCCCACCTCCTAACAACAAGCCAACTGTAGCACCCCATAATCCAGTCCACTTCCACAAGCCCTACCTCTGAGCCCAGGAGGCTTTGGAGGGAAATACAGATATAAACCACAACATAAGCAGAGTGGCCCTTCTGGTCTATGCAATGCTTGGTAAATTAATATAGAATTTTGAGCCTTATAAAAATATGTTGGAGTTCAGCTTCCAGGAGAGTGTAAACAAGTGGTTTACATCTTTTTAATGTTCAAACTGTACTGTTTCAGTGTCTTAAATATAAAAATAAAAGTTTCAAATTTCATTGGGATTAATATATAAGTATTAATTAATAATCACATATAATTATATTAATATATTGTAATATATTAATTATTATATATTATCATATTAATACAA
>NW_022900948.1:27119189-27156773 GCF_012274545.1 Fukomys damarensis | reverse complement strand
TAATTATATAAATTGATTGTATTAATATATGATATAATTATAGTAATATAATTATTAATTAATTATATTAATATATTAATATCGATACATATATTAATCGTGGTGGCCATTGGTCTAGTTGTGGGTTTTGTGGTTTGTTTGTTTGGGCTTTTTTCCCTGAAAGCTAGGTATTTTATGATACTCTCAAACTTGTTAGGTGTGACTTAATCTGTAAAGGAAATTCTATACTAGAAATAAACAGGCTGCTAACAACTCATCAAAGCAAGTATTCTCACAATGACTAAGAAAGAAGAAAAATCACATTTTTCCTCCCACTTCTCAACCACTTCTTTTCACGTGGAGATCCCCAATTTAAGCTGTTATAATTCCAAGAATCCAAAGACTCCAGAATGTTTACTCTGGAGTACACCAACTTGAGGCCTGGCTGAGCATAGGCCTACCCTCCTGCATGAGACTAGGCCTTCCCTTCTCACATTTAGTACAAGACAGCCTCGAGACAGCCAAACCCTCTTAGAGCACTTTACATAATTTGTTTTGGAGATTTGAAATGATAATAAGTGAAAGCCATACTGCTTATTTTGTGAAGAGTTGAAGCAAAGCACTTAGCGAACATTGATCCCCCATGTTCTCAGTAATACCAAAGAGCACATTTGGTATTACAGTCAGTACATCTGGCTAAGGATCAGACTTCATTTCCTGAGTGTGTTTTCCCAGTGATGTTCATTAATAAGCAGACTGTATACGGGAAGATTCTCTGGAGGGTCATGCATGGTTTCACTCTTCTTCCTGAAAAATGTTTCTGAACACTTGAAATATTTGAGCATGTGTGCTTTGATTAAATAATTTTCAATAACTTTTTTAGCAATATGCATTCTCCCCTGTCTGAATGGTGGTCGTTGCATAGCCCCTTATCAGTGTGACTGCCCGACTGGATGGACTGGGGCCCGCTGTCATACAGGTAGGCTTCCTCTCATAACTTGTTCTCTTGTTGCCTTGGTCCCATGAAGCCCCAGGAGGCACTGACAACTATAACTCCAAGGTGGTGCTGAAACAAAAAGGTGTCAAAGATTCCCAAGAGTTTGTCAAGGTGGTCCTTTGGGTGGTGGTCTTAACAGTGAACTAGATCATTGCCTGAAAAACACCTTTCAGGAGCATATGCCAAAGAGTAGCCTCCAGAATGGGTGTGTAGCTCCATGGTAGAGCAGGTGTGAGTCCTTGGATTCATTCCTCAGCACCAAAATAAACAAATAAAAAGGCACTAAAATACAGAAAATAGCATCTGTGTTGACTCTTATGCAGAGATATTGTGTAGAGGTTCAGAAGATTCACTTTAATCTCTAAGAAGCTAAATTATTAAATTTATTGTTACATTTCAGAAAGAACAAGGCCATGAATAAATATAATTTCAGTTAAACGGGGGGGAAACATCATTAAAGAGATGGTTCCTCCTTGTAGACAACAGTACAAACTATTTCGACTGATTGATGACAAAGATGTTCCCTAACCAACCTTTATTTTCCTCAAATATAACATTTAGCCTACTATTTTTGGACGTTTGTTCAGTTACTTAATTATATCTATCTATGCCCCCCATAAGCTTATATGACACTTTTGAGTGGAGATATTTTTTCATCTTTACATCCCTGTGCCCAGAATAGAACCCAAATATATTAGATTTTTCAGTAAGTGTCAGTGAAATAAATCAGACCCACATCTTTAAATATTGCATTGTTTCTCTGGTGTGAGAAACCAAAGCTGGAAATAAGAACTAAAATATATTGGGAAATGGGAAGAAATTTTCAGATGGGAAGGGGAATAGGGGAGGAGGGAGAAAGGAAGACACAAGAAAAAAAGTGAAATAGAAGAAAAAAGTGTAAACAAAGCTTTTGTACATAGGGAGGGGGTATAAGGGGGAATGGGATAAAATTAAATTTATTTTTTTTTAAAGTAAAGAAATTTTTGGACAATTTTTTACCTTTGCAATGTCCTTAAATTTGAAGCAACTGTTAAGAGAACTTGCTCTGTTTATTTAGCATAAATTAAGGTATAATGAGTGTGCTGGAAGTGATGCTTCTGAGGCTGGGACCAGGACATTTTTTAAGCATGAAAGGGGCACTGTTAATAAGTAAACCAGGGAAAGCAACTGTGTCATGGCAAAATCAGATATGTGGTCACCCTAGCTAATGTGCAAGCTGGGCCATCCATGACTATTACAAAAAAATCCTAGAGCCAAATTTGAAGCTTTTATTTGAGGCACTTCACAAATTTGTATAGTGTTTGGTTATAACACATCAACTTTTGTGTTGTTCTTCACTTCTCTTGAACTCAAAATTGAATTTAAGTGCAAACTGTCCCTTCCCTTTTCCAGGCACATTATCATTAGAGGTAGTGGTGACATCGTTCCCTGTGAATGAGTCTTTCTTGACGCTTTTCCCCTTCATCTGAAACCCCAGTATCTCTCTTTGTTCCTTACTGTGCAGTATCTTTCCCATTCTGCTGTTGTCACCAGCCAGTTAAAGACCACTTCTCTAGTTCCTCTCAGCATCTACAGTTGGCTTTCTTGTCTCCATTTCCAGTTTCTTTGCCCTGTTTAAGGTAACCTAGAATGGTTGTGTGTTGTCTCCACAGCCAGCCTGAGTTCTTCTGACATCCTACGTGCTACACAGATGACAGCACCACTAGAGCACAGCCCACTTCCCATCCTGCCAGTCACACAATGAGTCCGGCAGTGGTGGTTGCCTCAGTCTCCCCAAGAATCCCCCTCCTATCTCTTAGCATTTACTCATGGTCTCCCTCCTGTTTTACCCGCCATAACCTTAGTCAACTTCCAAAGGCTTTATTGCCATACTTGTTCTATATTATAATACAGTAATCGACTTTCTAACATTTAATCTTTGTAGTTGGAATCATGCTGTTTAAAACACCACTGACCGGATTTATCCATATTTCTTTTACCTCCTCAGTGCTCTGATTAGAGTAAGTTCCCAATGACTCTGGGCCAGATAGTCTCCTTTATGTAAATCTTACATCAGTGTCTGAACATACTTGGACCTCCTAAGAACTAAGTCCACAAAAGGTTATAAAACAGAAGCTCGTCCCCTCCAGATTTTAATCTAGAACAGAGGAAAACAGGCTAGATGGCCCATAAACACATAAGTAGCATATAGTAAGATAGAGGTTAATCGAATTCTGTAAAATGTGTGGTATAAATGGTCTGTGACAATGCTGAAAGTAGGCGATATAAGCAAGTGCCAAACTTCAGAAAAGGCTTCACATTTTTAGAGCAAGAAGCCTCATCAGAAGAAGCTCATTCTAGTCAAGGGCACAGAGCATAACATGCATAGGAGGTCAGCCAAATAGGACTGAAAATTGTTGAGGCATGGCTGGAAACATGGGCAGCATCAGATCAGCATATGCAGGTGTGTGGAGTTCAAGATGCTGGATTATACTCTGTGAGCATCAGAAGCCAGCAGCAAGTTTTAAGCAGGAAAATTATGTGGTCAGATTTTCTTTTAAAAATTATTTTGCAGCTGTATTGGAAATGGCAAAAAAAACAAATCAAGACAATGGAAATCAGTTGGAAGTCATAGAACAGAATAAACAAGAAGTATGTAACAAAATCTAGAAAAATGATTATCACGAGAGAGTGGATTTGGGAGGCATCAATAAGTAGAGTCCATCCTAAATGGTCACTGATCTATGGGACAAAGGTCAAGAGAAGTCAAAATTGCTGTTTCTAGCTTGGACCCAGGAGTGAGAGTTGGTGAGCTGCAGAAGCCGGTAGAAGCCGGTCTGGGGGTGCAGGCCGCACATGTTGAGTTTGAGGGGTCTGTGGAACACATGGGGAGAGTAGTCTGATAAGCGGTTGCGGGACAGTTCAGGTTCCCTGAAGATACATCCAGACTGGAAGTAGAGATATGTAAGACATCAACAAAACTCATTTATGGGGGAGAAAATGAGACTTTGCAGAAGACGCATAGCATGACAAGGTGGCTCGTGGGACACTGGCGTGAAAGGGGAGAGAGTGGGGTAGATGTTAAGCTTTTAGACAGCAAAGTAAAAATAATGGCTAGTTAATTAGGCACCACTAAATCAAAATGCTCTTCAAAAAGTAATTTTTTCTTTTACCAGCAAGCAGAAACTATAGGGAGTTGGGTTTGGGTCTTGTTTTTTGATTTTTTTTTTTTTTTGGCTTGGTTAACCCTGTTTATTTCACCATTATTTCCTTTCTTATTAAAATACACATATGTTGTCCTGCTTTCACCTTTAACTTAGCAAGAGCACTCCTTAAGGAGAAAAACTGGTATTTTACTTCTTGTTCTTTTCACCCTGCGCTTATCAAACATGCGGTCCTTACTTCATAGGCATTTTCCCTATATTCCATGAATGACCAACTAAAGAAATAATATAATGTACAAGACTGAACTATTGTTTATTATTATCCTTCTCCATGACAGTCATCTTTACTTTCCTACATAGGGAATTCTCTTTCTCTTTGATGTGTTAAATTAGCTAGCATTAGGTCTTCATCAATGTTTAGCATTCTCATTTTTTAAACAAATAATTGATGCAAATGAAGAGTTTGTCTATGAGCTATGGATTTAAGAGAAAGATGGCTACTTAGTAAATCTTTGGGTTTCCCCTCTAAGGGTTTCATCTATGACTAATTTTTAACCCTATTTCAGGTTCTGTAGTTTCAGTTTAAACTGGTGAAAGCCATAAAATGTCTCCAAGACGACACAGAGGGCTGCTGAATCATCTGTTTAGACAATCCACATGGATTTATTATTACTCCACAAGTTGATATCTGGCTTAATCACCCAGTCAATCACAGAGTTTACTGCTAGCTGCTCCAAGAGACTCACAAATTAATTAAGCACATGAAAAAAAAATCACAGTTTAAAACAGTCAAAGTACCAGACTGGTTTCATAAATAAAAAGATTAAAGAAGACAAAAGTCAGTAGACAGGGAGTGATCAGCAAAGCTCTCAGTAAATGGGCAGAACTGACTCTGGGACTTCATTGGAAAAACTGACCAGCTTGGGAGGAAAAAGGGAAGTGGAACTGAAAAGGATATAAACTCAAGCAGAGTAGCAGAAATTGGTAGGAAAACAGCTACATGAGGAATAGCAGTGGCCACAACAACAAATAGAAACAAATCTTATCCCATGAGCCTCCCCAGGCACCTTCAGAGTTTTTAGGTATTAACTGAATGTCTGAATTTTTCATCCCAGCTACTTGCCAGTTTCCCTGTTTAAATGGTGGAAAATGTGTGAGACCAAACCGATGTCATTGTCCCTCAGCTTGGACAGAACATGATTGTTCCAGGTAAGACATCCAAGACAGATATCTTTCTTGTTACATAAAGATTGAAATTCAAGATAAGTTATATCAAGAGCCCAAGATGTCTCTGGTTTGAGTGTGAGCATTTTGTATCCCAAAATACAAATATACTGAAATTTGAACTAAAGACCTAAAAATATTGGTTCAGGATTGACAAATCAGACAATGGTATCTTAAAAATAAGCAGTCTTTACGTTGCTTCATCAACATGTATACTAAAATTGGAACCAGAGGGTTAATATGGTCCAGCTCAAGGATGAATGACACAAGTTTAAAAGCATTCTGTATCTTTCCACAACTGAAAAAGAAAACAAGCTTTAATAAGTAAACCATCCTTCCTATGCAAGAATGTAAATGATGAACTCAATACATTTTATTGAAAATGACCTAATAGGTGTTTGAGTTTTCTATTTAAAAAGATGATTAAACTTGAGAGTAAATGTTTATTTTTAAAGTCAAGTACTGATTTCTCATATTTTTAATGTTTCTATGTATAGTATTTTATTGATTATGTAAAAATATATTCTATTAATTGGCTTCTCATTTTCGACCACATAAGTATCAGAAAAGAGTATCATTAAAAAAGTCCAAGATAACTGCCAGGCATAGTGGTGCAGGCCTGTAATCCCAGCACTCTGGAGCCTGTGGCAGGAGGATTACTGTGAGTTCGAGACCAGCCTGGGCTACACAGTGAGTTCCAGGGAAGTCTGAACTACATAGTGAGACCCTATATCAAAAAAACAAAAAAAAGTAATTAAATAATAAGTCCAAGATAAAGTAATTTTGAAATGTTTTTTAACCTCTTTTTTTTTAAACCCCTCAAGAAATCTCAGTCATATTGTGACATTGCATTGATAAAACATTGACCCTACAGATGTTGTAACATCAGATACTATCAGCTCCATTTTAAGGCTTTCATTATATATATTACATTCCTTACATTTATATTTTGTACATTTACCCTCCTGTTATAGGCATAATTAGAAAAGGGTATTATCATATTAATTTTTAAAATTAACAAATTCAGTTAACTAAAAGCAATTCTCAATTTCCATTTGCTGTTTGTGTTTTTGATTGGAATGTCAAAATCAACTCACTAAAACAAAAAGCTGTTAAAGTAAAAATGTAATCAAAAGAATCTGTCTTGTGCCAATGGATATTCTTATATCATCTCAAGTGTACACCATCTCCTCACAGAGGAAAAAAAATTCAGTCCTAAAGAGAACTTTGTAATGAACAAAAATGTTTAGAAACGGCCAAGGACAAATCAGAGTTTTACCTGACTGTAAAGTTGAACAAATTTAAGACAAAGAAAGCCAAAAGAAAAGAAAAAAGAAAACAAAAGAGGATTCAAAAAGAACAGAAAGTACTTTATAACCTTCTTGAAATTTTATATTAAACCACTCATTGGCAGATAAAGAAGTCCGGTTTGCATGGTTTCCCAACATCTCAATATTCGGTCGGAGGACACCCTCGACTGGGGGAAAGCGAGGAGATGAACATATGAACATACTCTTTTAAAAAGAGATCAGGACCTGTATTTTTGTGCAAAAGTTTAATATAGAAATGCAAGAAAAATTATGGCAGATTAAGCTGAGAAGCACAGGCCACACTTACGGAAAGGCTCCCTAGCTACCCAGAGGACCAGGCAGGCTCCCCGTCCTTCTTCTAGAAGACCTGAGTTAACTGGGACACTCTTGCTACAACTCTAACCAGCTTACACAGAGAAAGGAACTCATCACAACAGAGGACCTGTATGGAACCCGAAGACAGAGAAGAGTGGCTGAGCACAGGGGGACCAGAACTAGGGACTCTCAAGCCACCTGAAGCCTCCTTTCCCTCCTGCTCCACCTCCTCTCTCCAGAGGCAGTTCCACCCTCTGGCTACAGAGTGGTTTTGTCTGCTGGTCAGTTCACAAGGAAAGCCAGAAATGCTTACAGCTCCCACACGTTACCTGTCATCCACAGACACAGTACAATGTCCCAATTTTTAAATCTGGGAGAAAAATTGGGTGTAGCGGCACACACCTATAATCCCAGCACTCTGGGAGGCTGAGGCAACAGGATCACAGTTTAAACCCAGCCTGGGCAATTAGCAATTTAGTGACACCCTGTATTAAAACAAGAAATTTTAAAAGGCTGGAAATGCAGCTCAGTGCAAAGGCTCTGAGTTCAACCCTCAGTACTGCACAAAAATTAAATCTTTTTTTTTTTAATCTGAGAAGAAGATCTTGATTGGAGGAGTGCTTAACATGCATCACGAACTGTGGTGCTAGGTTGGACTGTGTTACATTAAATGAAGGATAATTAAAGGAAGGAGAGACTGTCTTCCTGGCAGAAAAATAGTTGGAGTGTAATTCCCTACAATGGTTGGGGAGAAAGTAATAAATGTTTACAATAATTATTTTCCTTCTCTCCCATGAAACTCAAGTACATAAAATACAGTATGCTTAGTACTGGCACAGGCACCAGAACAGACAGATGCTCTGTAAATGCTAACAGTGGAGTTGTTTCCTGATATAAATGACAGTGAGTAGAGCAGAAGTGTCTTGTGGTCGTCAAATCCCTCAGCCTGTCCCTTTCTTTGCTAACGAATAAGATTGGCGTGGTCATAGTTCTTCAAGAAACTGTTTCCTCTGAGCTCTGTGCACATGTTGCAAAAATTGATCCTAAAAAAATGCTGTCGATACAAATCATGGACTGTTAGTGCTCTAAGAGGCATTTAGATTCATAAGACCTAAATGCTTCCTCTTACAGATGAGCGAGTTGTCCAGACAGGAAACCAGTGACACAATCGGGACTGAAACTGCATTTTGCTGCTTTCTTGGTCTTTTCTGAAGTAGCAGCTGCTCTCCCCACCCCTTCGTTCTCCCAAGGGTGAAGCCCCGTCCCTATGAACATCATCGCCCATCATGCCCAGGGGCCTGAGATCTTCAACTGTATTTTTATCAGTCCACAAAAGTCTGTTATATCTTCAGTTTAGTCTTTTCTCTTGAGTGTGGGTTTTGTTTTGTTTTTCAGGAGAAGAAGAACTGGGTTTTAACCATCACAAATGCAACCAGCTTTCCATGCAAGGTCATCTGTTCCTGGTAGCACCTCGACCTCCTGAAATTTAACACAAAGAAAATCCAACATGGTGCTGAGGCTCGTTTTGTGTAGTCAACTTGTGATTTGAAGTTTATTTGTTATTTTGTGACATATTTTGTTACTCCTTATGACATCTTTTCTTACACATTTCCATTTTAAATATTCTTGTATTTTCTATATAAAAATTATATTAAATAGATGCTGCTCTGCCCTCACAAAATGTACATACTCTGCTGTCTGTTGGGAAAGTTCCTGGAACACATTTTTATTCAGTTACTTAAAATGGTTTTTCCATTAAAATATATTTTGCTACTAAATAACATTTTGCTGGATAGTACCATTTTATGAGGTAACCAGGAAATAATAAGGGGAATTCACGATCTTTCTTCTGTGCTGCTATTGCACAGCACACAGTCACGTGCTACATGGCAAGCAGTTGCTATAAAATAAAGGAGCCCTCTCCTTCTAGGTCTGTTCCCTTTATTAATTAGAGAGAAACTGTTGCACCTAGTAACCTCCTTAGAGAATGCTGTCCTGGTGTTGAGCACAGAATGGGTAATTCCTTTCCCAACTTTTGGAAAGCTGTGTACATCACCTTGGTGGATTCAGCAGCAGGGAGAGAGGATGGGGATATAAAAGGAGCATGGTTTGCAAATTGACACATCCCTCTTCTTTCTCACAATTAGAGTAAGCAGTGCAGTAACCGGAAGATGAATAAGGAGTTTATACCTTGGCCACATTATACAGCTCACTATCTTGGGGAAGGGAGACAACAGGCCAGGAAAGGCGGGGAAGGAGAAGGAAAAAGGCAAATGAGAAAGATTCCCCAGAGATGGGCTCCTGTTGTCTCCTGCTGCAGAGTGTTGAATCTTCCCCAGAGAAAGCTAAGCTGTCCCTTGGTCCCCACTGTTCATCTATATACCAGCTGTACTTATTGCATATGAAAGACTTCCGTTGACTATGGAAAATAAATCCAAATCCTAGATTTCGCTTTAAAATAGGAAACTAACATTGACTTTGCCTCCATCTTCAAAGATAACGGATCCCACACAAAGTGAAGGCTGCACAGTAGGAAAAGGATGGGAGGATGAAAAATCTTAATGCTTCCGGTACTTTTTATCCCTCAGCCATTGACTTCTCTCTTACCACGCTGACACGCAACCTACCCATTCTAACAAGTTTATGAACCTGGTTTTTAATCAGTTTATTTATAGTCTGCCAATGTTTACACTGTTGATCACTGTCACTTAGGATCATAAACATATAAAGTAAAGCTTAAAAGTTGAGCAATAAAAACATAGTACAAAAAAAATTAAGCTAGGGAAAGAAATTGGAAACAATACTCAGTTCTCAAGTATATGAGTATATCTGCTAAGTGGAATTTATTATCTTTTTTGTGGGGGTACTGGGGGTCGAACTCAGAACCTTGCACTTGTGAGGCAGGCACAGTGCCACTGAGCTAAATTCCCAGCACCATTTTGTACCTATTTTTAATAAAATATTTAAAAGTTAGACAAGAAAGATACTTCTTTACCATAGCAAAGTGCTTCCTTTTCAAACCAATACCTACCATTATGAGTGCTCTAACATGAGAAGCCATCAAAGCTAAGTAGCAAATTATCCTAAATCAACTTGTTAGAGTACACTAGAGTCAAATAAATGTCTTGTTTCTATGGTTTCTCAAAAAAGAGAAAGGATGTAGCAAAAGGTCAGAAGGAGAATGAAGCAAAACTGGCAATTCAACAAGGACTTCTGCTTCCTCTCCTGCCTACAAGTTATTAGTTCTTGACATATCACTTCAAAGCTAAATGGCCGGGCACAATATTACACTATGTTTTACAATCGCAAACAACCAGAAATGTGAACAATGATAAATGACATGCTTAAGTTCATACACAATCAAAGTATGTTTTAATGATATTAGGAAAATCCTAATATGAAAAAAATATAAAGAAAATTTTAAGTAAACCTTAATTTTATAAAAATAGAAAATTACTGAAAATAAATCCATAATAAAAACCATAGTCATATATATGGCTGAACTACAGATAACTGTTTTCCTCTGTAAATTTCCTAAATATTGCACATTTTCTAAAATGGTAGCACAGATTATTAAAAATTAAAATTAGAAAGAAGGATAGCAGTAGGCAGAGAGAACAACTTGAAAGGACTTGAGATGTGCCCTGTGCATGTACCGCACAAGGAATAGAAATATTATGTACTGAAAACGTATGAATAAAAACATTTAAAAATAAAAATGTGTTACCAAATCAATATGCACTATGAAAAAAAAAAGCTGAACTGAGACAATACTAAACAGGCAAGAAATAGATCAGAGGAAATGCTTGACAAAATAGGTGGAAACTGGAAGAAGCTAGGAGAGTTTTAAGACTCCACTAAGCAGCCCTCTGTCACTGAGACAAAATACCAGAGATAATCAACTTAACAAAGGAAAGGTCTATCTTGGCTCATGGCTTCAGGGGTCCCAGCCTATGGTTGACTCAGCCTGTTGCTTTGGCTCTGTGGCAGCACAGAACATCATAGTGAGGACACATGGTGGGTGAAGAGGCCTTTCTACTTCATGGTGTCCAGAAAGCAGAAAGACAGAGGAAGCGGCCAGGATCCCAAATCCGCCTCAAGAGTACAGCGTCCTCAGTGACCCCCTTTACTCCTCCCGTGAGCCCCTTCTCCCACAGGCTCCACTAGTTCCCATAATAACATGGGTAGGGACTAAACCTTTAACCATGCATGTCTGCAGGACACTGAACATCCAAACCGGCACAGATGCAGTGAAGCCTGACCTACAGGGATGGAGAGAGAATGGAATGAGGGCTGAGGGGAAGTATCTTAAACTGCAATGCAGTTGTTAGAGAAATTCAGCAAGGTCAACAGCGGAGACCCGGCTCTCTGTGGAACAGGCCTGATTTCATTCCCTACTTCACTCGGCTCTGCGGGGGTGGCCCATAGGCAGCCTCAGAACACTAACACACTGGTGGATGTCAGAGGGCAGCCCCTGCAGCCCCAGGTCAGCTCCCTGCAGAGGGGGATCTGAGAGCAGTATTCTCACGGCACCTTCACTAACTCAGGATCCAGGCAAGAGTCAGTCAACACAGAGTGTTGCAACAGTTAATTGTATGGAAAACCAAAGTCAGTTTATATCCTTACCTCTTACTATTAACCAAAATCTTTCCAGTTAGGTAAAATTAGTTAGATGTAAAGAATTAAACCCTGTAAATTAGAAAGTATTTAGTATGCTGTGTATTAAAATCTGAAAAAAAAAAGACTGAGTTAAAAAGAACACACAACATTCCTATGGCAGTATTATTAATAGTTTATTCTTTTTATGGTTGAATCATATTCCTTTGAATGGATATGTATCACATTTTGTTCATTCATTCATTCATTCATCTGTTAATGGACATTTGGGGTGTGGACCTTGAAAACACTACACTGAATGAAAGAAGCACAGAAAGACATATATTACATGGCTCCATTTACATTGTGTCCAGAAGAAACAAATCAATGAGTCAGAAAATAAATGGGGACCCCCCCATCCACACTGTCCAGCCATAAGCAGATTAGTGAGGACGAGAGAGCCTCCAATGCCACCCCAGGGTACCCTGCTCCTGCTGCTGGCCTCCTGGCCGAACCTATACCTGGATCCACACTGCAGAGGCACAGGGAGTCTTAAAGATCATTGTCCTGAGCTCCAGAAGACAGAGCAGAAGTGAAGAACAGTAAGAGGGCCTTACTCTTTCTAAGTCCCCATACTGAAGGGTAAAGTTACTATACTGAACAGTTTATTCACTATAAACATATTTTGGGCAGGTCCTCAATTTTGATTTATTTCACATGGTTAAAGGCGATAGATTAATAACTACCACAAATTGTCATTTTCTAAGCTATGCTTGATTCTACTGTTGTTGCTGATTATATCACTTGGGCTAGTGTTATGATTGATCTAATCAGTTATCTTTCCTGGTAATGAAAATGAGATTGTCCCAGAGACTAGAGACTAGAGACTCAAAATTTAAGACCTGCTATATATCTGGAAGACACCTCTGAGAAGCAATCATTCCATAAGGGTTCTACATATGAGCAACAAAGATACTTACAAGAACCAATATTGAAGTATCAATCCAGGAATTAAACCAAGGACTGTACCAGCAACAATAATAGAAATGAAAAGTCATTTAAGCAAGACACAAACCCAGTCTTCCCACTTACCCAAGGCAAATTACAGGGCAAACAAGGTAGAACAGTCTGATAATCAACAACGTGGACACCCTGAACTGATACCACAGGAAGTAACAAAACAGATGAATGAGGCTCTAGAAAAATTTAAAACAAATAGTTTTCCAGATAAATACAGAGATGGTGAGCAGAAAAAAAGACATGATTAGAGTCTCTAGAAGAGAAACTGATAAAAAAATTAGATGAGTTCAGGACCATGACGGAAGCCATGAATGCTCAGCATAGGGAAAAAATGGAAACCATGAACACCCCACATAGGAAAGAAATTGAATCCATGAAACAGATTCACACTGATATTCAGGAGATTAAAAACTCTATTTAAAGTATACACAGAAGAGTAAGCCAATCTGAAGACAGCATATCAGACATAGAAGACAGGATGGCAGTCAGTGACCATGAAAAGAGAGATCTCCTAAAAATAGAAAGAGACCATGAGAAATTAATCCAACAGCTCTTAGATGATGCAAAGAAGAATAATATGATATTGATAGGAGTCCACAAAAAAAGCAGGAGAAACAACAAATGACATTAAAAAAGAAAAAAACTGTTCACAGAATTAATGACAGAAAACTTCCAAAACAGAGCAAAAGAATTTGGCATACAGATAAATGAGGCATATAGGACTCCAACTAGTCGTGATCAAAAAAATCCTCACCTGAAGCAGGGCATGGTGGCACACGCCTGTAATCCCAGCATACCACAGTGATGTATCTTCACCCATGTTTATAGCGGCACCGTTTGTAATAGCTAAAACTTGGAAATAGCCCAATTTCCATCAATTGGAGAATGGATAAAGAAGAGATGGGGTTTTTTCATAAAACGGAGTACTACTCAGCCATACAGAATGAGAAGCTAGAGACATTTATAGCTAAGTGGATGCACATTGAGGCCATCCTCTTAAGTGAAATAAATAGGACACACATGTGTAAATACCAAATAGTTTCTCTGGTTTGAAAATCTAAAAGTGTAAATAAGGGTCTAAATGTAAAATTGATATTGTGAAATGGGAAGAAAGGTCTAAAGGAGTAGGGGAAGTGGGAGAGGTAGGGGAAAGGTAAGAGGGGAAAAGAAAAAAATGTGAGAAAAGGAAAAATATGGAAACAAAGTCTTTCTAAATAGGTAGGGTGGAGGGCAGGGTAATTGGGAAAAAATAAAAACAAGATAAGTTATATAAAGGTACAAGATCCCAATGATTAATGTAACTTCATTGTACACCTAAAATGTACCAATAAACAATGGGAAAACAAAGAAAAAAATGGTGAGGATTTTTTAATGGCATAATATGTTCTGCAATGATATAACACTGATGGTTGCACAACTGTGTGAATTTGCCACAAAACAGTAAACTATACACTTTATAAATAGCTTTAAAATAAAAATTTAAAACACCCAGGAAAAAAAAGAATATATTTGATGACAAAAATGTGGAAAGAGGGCCGGATTTTAACTCAGTGGTGCCACGCGTACTTCACAAGAGAAAATGTGGAAAGTCTGTCACAAGTTGAAATGTAACATGAATTGAATTTTAAAACTAAGCCAAACACACATGAGAAAATAATGATATTTTAGGACATTATAATTTAGTAGCTGTCATAAAAAAGCATTTTGTTCAAGACAGATACATGAAAAGCAACTAGCTAAAGAAGAAATACTGATAGAAAATAAGCGGTCTCAGTGATAAAAGAAATGCAAATTAAAATCATCTAAAATTTCCCTAGCCAAATGGGCAGTGTTTGGTGGTGGTGATTGTGGTAGTAGAGTTTGCCTTAATGATAATATGCAGTTGGCTACTCGATAAAATAATTCTATTGAACCTTTGTAGGGAATGTAAAATACTTCAACTTTTCTTCAGAATAACTGACAAATACCAAAATATTTTTAAATATGCATGCATATCTTGTCATTCAGATATGTATGCATTCTCAGTGAGAAGCAATTTTATAAGGAAATCTGACTGCACAGCAAATATTTGTGCAGGATTATTATCACAGTATTAGTATATTATTGAAAGTGAGCAACAATTGATATGACTAAAACTGTAGAATTAGTAATTCATTATTCATGAGATTAATTATTAGGAAGCCATTAAATATTTTGGAAGTATATTTACAAAGAATATTAATGGCAGAAAATATCATATGGCACAATGTGTACAACTGAAAACAAAATAAAATATGTCTAAAGTATGTGAGTGCAACATACATAGAAAGAGATTTGTTAAACTTTAATAATGGTTTTCTCTAAGACATAAAACCGGTTGATTTTTATTTTATGTCAGATTTTCCAATTTTAAATTTTTCAATGAAGATATATTACTTTTATATTTGCAAAAACACTTTCATATTTATAAAAAGTAATCATTTTCTTGAAATTAAGTAAAAGCCCTACATTAATATGTGTGTAAATAAATACACTTTCTGTTTACTCCAATTGGCATGTGGTATAAATTTAAACATCTTATCTCCATTTAGTTTTGTTTAAACAGTATTTCAGAAATCTTGAGTTCAGATTGAGATATTCAGTAGTTTAATGTAAAAACAGATACCGCTACTCAGATAAAATGTCATTTAATTAGACCTACTTAATGTAAAGAGGAATACAACATTTGCTGATGACCAAATTAAGAAACTCAAGAAAATGTGTTATTTACACACAGTGGAATATGACTCTGCCCTAAAGAAAGGTAAACTTGAATAATTTGTTGGAAAATAAATGGACCTTGAGATCATAATGTTAAGTGAAAGAAATCAGACACACAGCTTAAATATCACATGGTCTCTCATATGAGAAACGCAAAATACAAATAAAGAGCAAAACAAAAGATAGATAATAGAAAGTAGAAATATAGATATTACTCAAAGAGAAGGAAATCAAGAGATAGAAAAGGAAGGGAACCGAAAAGGAATGAAAAGTCAATCAATCAATGAATTATGTATAACTCCCAACAAGGATTGTAAACATTTCAAACGTACTAATAAATAAATGATCTTTAAAACTCAAGTATTGAAAATATCAGTATATTTTTATAGTACATCCTTACACTTTGTGTGTTGTCCGGGTAAGGGATGTCCATAAGAGATTCACACCTATCGCATCTCTAATTTCCCACTCAAGTTGTATCAGAATCACTTTCTTACCCTTTCTTAGCAGCCAACATGGCAGCACAGTACGAGCAACAGCAACACTTCTTCCCCTGAGGGAAGTGTAGCTAATTAGTCACGATTCTGTCCTAACTAACCATAGATAATGGCAGCAGCTTCAGGCCTTTGTTTTATTCCCTATTTATAAACCACACATTCAAGGTATCTTGGGCCCACAGGCTTGGATGGAACTGAGAAAAACAGACTTCCAGAATTCATGAAAAGCGGCAAACACATTTGTAAGGTCTATAGCTGACCCTGCAGCTTCATATTTCTAGCTAGAGTGATTAGCAGGCAAACACCACTTAAAATGTCAGACCATGAGTGGACTGTCTCTGAACCCTTAAGTTCTGTGAACCAAGCCAAGCTACCTTAACAAACAAAGATACATGCTGTTTGTACATCTGTGAGAGTTATGATGCAGTGTCCCTTCCCCTCCTCTCCAGGAGAAATGCTGATCACACTGACTCCTAGAAACTATTTTCAAGTTAGTTCACTCCACCCTACTAAGTCCTGACCTGCCTGATTACATGACTGATCGTCACCCTTCTGAATCATGAAGTTTCCTCCTTTCATGGGGCACACTGGGTCTTTCTACTTTCCTAGCAGAATGTTCAAGGGAGTTTATCCTGCTGGAAGTTAAAGTGTATCCAATCAGCAAGGATAATAAAGAATTGAAATGTTAGAAACCTGAAAGAATGGGTTAAGATAAAAACCCTAAAAAGCGGTAAAAGTTTACCTGTATGCATTTCTCAATTATACCGTAACACTCTTCAAAAGAGCTATTGCTGAAAATCTATAAAATAGTCAAAGGGGAAATATTTCTAAAGTCTCTTTTGCACAAAGTGTGATTTGAATTCTGCTCTGTAATTTTAAATATATTTTCACCTACAGTGTCTCATGAAGTTGTGAGAATTAAAAGACACAGGTATGTCTAGCATTTAGCACTGGCTGAATAAATGTTGATGCTCTTCCCCTCTGTCATCCCTCCCCAACCTGCCTCAGTGAATTCTGTCAAGCACTTGCTTTATATTTAAGAAAACCGAGGCAAAGGGAATCATCATCTACAAGACCTGGAAATCACAGCACAGCACTTGAAGCCCAGGGCTGTGATCAGAACAATCAGTCACAGCACCCTTTCCAAAGAATGAAACTTTCTAGCCAGACCTGGCCATGGCATTTCCAACCCTAGGTAAGCTTTATAACCATGGGAGTTTATTACATCCTACATTTCTGATGTTTGCTAAAGAAAATGTTCCTAATCACAAAGCAACTTTGGTTTATGTGCAAGTCCCACCAAATAACTTCAGGCTATGTTTAAAAGACAGACCAAAATGTCCCATAAGTCATAATTGCAACACTAAGAAGGCCTCATGATGAATGGCTTTCAGTTCATGCCATGTTCTCACCCCGAGGCTTTTGTGCAGGGCATTTCCCTCACCCTTACCAACCTCTGCCCTCATTTGTCATCTGACACCACTCCACACTATTCTTCCTACCATGTCTTCCTGAGTTCTCAGATGCCACTGACTGCTCAAAACCCTCCTACTTGCACCCCAAGCCAAGTGATGTAGGAAGGTAGGACAGCAAACTGCCCTTATCCATTCTCGGGTTCCTTGCAGTCAGCAATGTTCATGAGAGGAACAGATAAACCGATGTGAATGAACAGAGTGGCTATATTCCAACTCCAAGGGGTAATCAAGAAATAAGGTGAATGTTAAAAATTTTTTGTTGTTATAGTAAAGATATATTGCCATTAATCCCCCTTAAAATACTCCCCTCACTGTTTTTGGTTTTTTTTGCTCATGTTGTTGTTGTCTGATGTTTATTTTTTGCTCCTCTCACTTTCAACATATTTATTCCATCATTCTTGCCACTCTGTGAAGCAGTCCAGGAAGTCTTCTTTTGTGAGCGCCTTCACAAGGTGCAATTAAATAAATAATGAAGAATGCTGTTGCTGAGTGCTATCTAACGAAAGCCAGGCTTGTAAAAACATTACCGGTGTCCTCACCTACCTCATCCCCTGCATTTCTGGCTCTTCCAAACTTAAAATGACTATGAAAAGTAAAATGTTTTTCATTTTGAATCAATTCAGGACATCAAGGCAGCAACAATACCTCAACCAAAGAGGACTTCCAGAAATATTTCAGAATGTGGAGGAACAATGAGATAAGTGTGCTCACAGAAAGGGAGCATGTTTTGAGGAAGCTCAATGGCAATGTGTCTTTTACTAAAATAAATATTTTTAAATTTAAGTACTCACCATATTTTTATTATGCCCTATAGAGAATGAATATGGTGCGTGTGTGTGTGTGTGTGTGTGTGTGTGTGTGTGTGTGTGTGTGTGTGTGTGTGTGTGTGTGTGTGTGACACTGAAATTTAAAAGGAGCCACAATACATCAGATATATTCAGGAGCTCTCTTACACACACACACACACACACACACACACACACACACACACACCACAAATATTTTCATCCGTATCAAAACAGTTCATGACCTTGGTTTTAAGTCACTGCCCACCTTGCTATACTTGAACCTAAGTAGACCAAAAAATACAGAAATAGAACTCAGAAACCTACACCAATGGTATAGCAAAAATATGCTTCTGTGTTGACAGGGTTGGTGAGGTGTGACAGTTAAAACAGACACAAGCTCTGGCTGATTCCCCACTTCGCACAGGCTGCTGAGATCATCAACCTGGGCAAACCCCACCAAGTAAAATGGGAGCAGCAACAGGAGGACAGACCCCTCGTTTCTATTCTTGGTCTTGAGTATATCACTATACTAGTTGGCTAGTTCTGTAGAAAATGAAAGAAAAGCAATTTTCCACCATTCAGAGCCATCCTCCCCAATCTGAGAAGCAGAACTAGTCATCGTGGCCTGGTCTACTGAACTTCACAAGCCCCTTCCAAGCAACACCTAAGAGGCCATGCCACACCCCAAGGTCATGCTAACTAGACCACAGGTAGTTCTTCTTTTCACTATGTTTACCTTATGTTTATATTTTAATGCAGTTTTCTATAAGTTCAAGATCTAGGAGTGAAGAACAGAAAGGACAGACAAGAATAGGACATTTAACTGTATAGATTCGTATTATTGTTTCTTATTATGCTCCTTTTGTACTTAAAAATTATAAACTACTCCAGACAGCTCTTTCTGATTTCCCCTTCTGATACATGGTACACTTTAATTCACTAAGTTAACTCCTTTTATTTCTGCTGCCTTTCCTTCCTTCCTTGTACGTACTAGACCTCCTTTCAGATTCCTCCTGGCCAATGGTTGACCCTCTGCCCAGGTTCCTAAGTGACCATAGCAGACATTTATACTTGCCTCCTTCCTCCTTGAAAACAAATATTTTAGTTTTCATCACTGTCTCCTTGGTAATACTTGGCATATAGCCAGTGTTCAATAAATGCTGAGGGAAGAAGAATTAAATAATTAAGACTAGGGTGAAATATTTCATACAACTTAACCAAAAAGGCATTTAGGCTACTCCCCAAGACTATAATATAATTTTAAAATGCCATAACCTACATAATGTTTGTGTACACATGCACACAATTTTTCTAATTTTTTTAAATTCTGATTTTATAATTTGCTTTTCCAATGTCAAAGACAGAGTGAAGCTGAAAGATAAAAATGATGACAATGACTCTGAAGGCTGGTTTTATTCAAAGGGTGCTGAGAAATTAGCTCGTAACTGAGTATTGGTGTACTACTGCTTTGGGGGAGCCACTCGATAGTGCAAATTACTTTGATACAACTTTTATGAATTTCCTGCTCCACCTCCCTGTGCATAGGGACCATCGTGCTCCACAGTATTACTGGGTTTTGCTGCTTTTTCCACTGAACTCATATTGGCACACACACCAGGTTTTGTTTTCATCATTGCTGAATATTTCCAGTATACATGATGCTTTTAACCTTTTCAATAAAGGTATACTCTCTGTGCTGTCTATAGAAGCTGTTCATTTTATCTTTGTTTCCTTACAACCTAAACTGTTCGTCAGAAGGGTTTTGCATCCACAAGTACACAAATGCGTGCTATTTAGAAAACCCATGTTCTGAAATTATTGAACAAAAAGAATGTGAACCTTCTTCAAATGCAAATGTGGCTGACTCATTGTCGAGCTAAAGTTTCTTCCTAATATATGTTTCCAGAACTGAACTGCTTCATCCTTTGGGCTTCATAACTCTTTATGCACATCTCTATCAAAGCCTCTTTCTCTTTAGAGCATGGCTGAATCTCTGTATTAGCAAATCTATTCTTTATTTATGGATGCAGTGATCAAAAGCACAGGCTCTAGACTGCAACCACTTCCATTCAGGCCCTGGCCGCTCCCTCACCAGACAAATAAGTTAGACAAAGTGCTGTTGAAATGTCTTACTCTCCTATCTGATTAATGGAAGCAATAATGGGACCTACTGCTATTGCTGTCATAAGGACTAAGAAGTCGCACAAATAATAGGCAATGATTTCAGTCCATTTTTCTCAAATACATTTCCTCACGAGGCCCATTGATGTACTAACAGTCCATAGAACTGCTGTCCAGGCTCTTATTTCTTTACTCCACATCCTGTCCACCAAACTGGGCCGGACTTAAGAAAGTGTCACATAATATGGGAATACTGAGCCCTCAAGAGGAAAAGTTAGGCAATACTGTCATTCCCAATGGGACATTACTGAAGCTCTGTGCAAGATAATGAAATAGTCAATGGATCCTATAAATGTGATGCTTTCATACTCCCAAATCGCTTCCATTAAAGAAGAAAGGGCACTACTGAGATATGTGCACTGCCACACCCTTGGAAATGGAGTTGAAGAGCAACCTCCTCCTTGGCCATTCTGCCATGCAATCAAGCGGCCAAGACCATCTACCTTCCTATAACATACCCAGCCTGGCCTTCTACTGCTGACACAAGACCAGTGACCTACCCTACTTAGTTCCATAGGCTTGGTGTTCGTCATTCCAGACCAGGTACTGAAAGAAGGCCTTGAGAATTAATAAAGCCGAGGCCAAAGGCACTTTAGTGTCCTCAGATAAAAGTGTCTGGGTAGCCATTATAGTTAAATTCAAATATGAATCACAATATTTAAGAGTTAAACTATATGTATGACACATGCACTCATCTAGAATATTTTCTCATATTTTAACATCTCTGAACTGGTAACTCCTCTTATAATAGCATGATAGAATATAACATGTGGTAATTTAGATTGAATAAAAACTGATAAATCTTCAGTGCCTGACATTATATCAATACAATATTTTGCATATGAAAACTTACAGGCTTTGGGTGAATTACTAGTCTAATGCTCTAGTGGTCTTTTCTGGGTCTTTGTCTAAGACTATGTTCTCAAAATCCTGTTCCAATAAAAAATAAAACATCAAAATAATAGAAAAACTCACCATATGTGTTCTTCAAAAGCCTGAACCTTGATATGAGCAGAGATCTTTCCTAGGCATCACTGTCTTTGTTCATACGAATCACGGCACAGTGCCATTCTAAACTCTGTAAATCCTGTGTAGTAAAATAGCTGCCCCTTATTGGTCTCCCAGTAGCTGAGTGGAGAATATGGAAATGAGGAGTTGACTCAGCCAGCTTCTCTCTGGCTAAGATGGCTTTTGGAATAGACCCACCCACCTTTACATGCTTGAACCACTTTCTCCACCCAATGTCATCACCCTTGTCATCGAGTTCCTGGTGATTCACATAGACATGCACCAGGAGGCCTGCTGTTTTGGCAGCAGTATCTGGACTACACCTTTCTTTGTCTTCCTGTGCTGATCATTCTGCTCTTTCCTCCTGGTATGGTGACCTTCAGCTTCAGATTCTCTGCTCTTCCCCACCTCAGCTTCTGCACAAGAAGTCAACCCCCTCCACAGCACAACTCTGCAATGTTGTAACCAGAAGGGAAAAGTTCACCAGATAGTTAAGGACCTTCTCTCCCTTGATCTTCAGATTTTAAAAACGAGCCTCAGAGAGCGAAGGGCTTCCCCAAAGTGACACTATTATAAGTGAGAGAGTGAAGAAGAGCACCTTGACCACAGCTTCCAGCCCTTTCTCTGGGAGTATAAATCTCCTCCTTTAATTTAGATTCTCTCCAGTTATGCTCTCAAGAATAGCAGGTACATTACCATATGGGCCATTTATCTCAATCTTCATAACCTTTCAGTATTATAATGAAAGGGTATAAGAGTGCGTTGTACAAAAACAAAGTGCAATGTACATCACTATTGTAGCAGAGGCTTTGTAGCTTCAGTAATGTGACTGGAAAATGGAGCTCGAAGATACAGTTGTGTAAGACTTTATGATTTTGTTTAAGACCAAGGAAGAATTGATTGTCCACATCAAAGAGTAGCACAAGCTACATCCTTGGCATCCTCACTCCACAGGCAATACACTCTGTATCTTGGAGCCCATAAGTGGCTTCTCCAGCTAGAGATCTTCTCTGACTAGATTTCCTTCACAATTCATTCCTTCCAGTAATCTTACATGGCATTGATTTGGGGATGTACTGTCTCATATCATGCTTCTGAACACGTTGACTACATTTCCTCTTGGAGAAAAAAAACACATGGGCACACACACTCATACACACACATACACACACACAGAGGCATGAGCAAGAGAAGATTCAATAATTTTGTTTCAGAGCAGTAAAATTAAAAGACCTAAAGATAAGAGATGTGGGCACAAAGAACCAAACACTGTGTCTCTTAGTCCAGACATGTGTTCTGCTTGCTTTCTAGAAAAGTGTGAGGCCACCTACCCACAGCTTAGTGATGTCCCCACACAGATACTCCCTCACATCACCCAGAGAGACCCAATCCAAACCCTTCCTTCTCTCCTTGTCTAACTTCTTTTTCACATTTCTTTTCCTCCAGAAGTCCTCCCTCTTTCTGGCACAAATTTCTTGATAGGAGACGCATCTGGAATATATGCTGTGAATTACCTTCCCCACTTGCCCTTGTCCTCTGTACTAAGTTCCACATTCCTGCAGTTAGTCTGCACCCATCACACTGACTTATGATTCACTACTGACAAGAAAAAATGCCTTTCCCCACACACCATTGTTGCAGCATTCTGCTGTGATGATCATCAAAGCACGCTGCTCACTTTCTCTACGAAGATTATGTGCAAAATGCTGTCACTTTTGCAATAAAACTCCCCAGGGTGGGCCAGAGGTCCCTTCTGTGAAACTCTGCTCCCCACATCTTCTCTCTATTCCCAGTGACCCCTGGCCTGCTCTCATGCCTTTTCTAACTGGCCCACTTGAATAAAAATCTGTGTTATTTTGAGACTTTAACTCGTGTAGTTTTTAGTTGTTGAAAGTGGTAATATAATTTTCCAGTCCTGCCGGTGTGGCTTTGGTCTGTATTTTGTCTTTGTCTCTTGAGGGATGAGGATGAAAGAGAGAGAAGAAAGAAGGCAACTTGGAAGATGTAGAGGGAGAGATGTGCAAAAGGTATTAACTAGGCATAGAACTGTTCCTAGGTGATGAGGCTCAATGATTCACTACCAACTTTGGTGCCAGGGAGGGCTTCCACAAGGTGTTTTTGACCCAGAATTGTTCACATTAGGCAAGCAAGGCATCACAGACTGCATGATTTTCCCATATCGTGCAGCTCACTGTGATACATTTTCTCAAATTAGACCATAATGTGTGTCCCAAGGGACATCAGTCAAAAGAACGGCAGAGGCAAAGGTCTATGGAGTCACAAGGAATGAGCTATGTATCCAGTCATCCAAAATGTCTAGAAAACTGGGCCTGCATACACTGACATCTACATGCTGCATACAAATGCAAGCTACCTCTTCTATGCCCAAACACTTCTTTTGCTTGCCACATTGCATGTAAAAGTCATGGTTTAAAATTTAAAAGGAAAAAGAGTAAGTGGACTAAAAAAAAAAAAAATCCTCTGCTTGAGTTGTTTTGCTGCTATAGTAGATAGTATTATCAAAATCCAGAAGTTTTATCCCAAGTAAGCCATGGATAAACTCCTCAGTAAACGTAAGACCTAAGCTCTATTTAACTTCTAAATATATTAACAATATCATTCATCTTTATGACCCAGTAACTGTTAACTCAGTGTTAAATGAATGACAATAATAATCTCTGGCCCTTGTGGAACACTTCGAGCTTATAAACATCATCTTATCTGAGCCTCACAATTCAGTGAAGGGGGGAGGTTGAGTCATCCTAGCCCTATTTGGGCAAAAGAGCTGTCTGGGGATGTAGCTCAGTGGTAAAACACTTGCCTGGCAAATGTGAAGCAAAAAACAAAACACAACAATGTGGCCCCATTTTATAGATCAGCAATTCTCAATCTTCTTTAAGTGCAGACCAGTCATCAGGGTGCCCTTTGAGGAGCACACATGAACTACTGACACTTTTCAAACAGGCAGCAATTTTCTGTAGGTTCCCAGGGAAGACACTGTCTGACTACAGGTCAGGCAAAAGCCACGTGGAATGACAGGAAGTGTACTAATCATAGCTCTGCGGAGAAACCGAAGCAACACTCTGTGTGTGTGTTTGTGTGTGTGTGTGGTGTGTGTGTGTGTGTGTGTGTGTGTGTGTGTGTGATGAGGAACTGGCTCACTGCATTACTGAGGCTGAGAACTCTCATCATCCGTCATCCACAGCCAATAAGCTCAAGAAAACTGGCAATTCAGTCTGAGTCCAAAAGCTAAGCACCAAGAATCAGGAGAGCTGATGGTAAGAATTCATCTCAAACAAACAAGAAAAGCTGAGATGAGGCATTTAACTCAAGTACTAAGGTGGGAACTTCTGTGTCTCACTTGATGCATAGTGATTCTCACATTTATTTGTGTATCTGCATGCTTAGCTTAGCCTTCACTCTACCATTAAGCCACAGCACCACCCAATATGTTATTTCTAAAAACTACACTGTGAAATTTCTAGAAAAAAATAAGCAACTTAAAACTGTTTTCATCCTGAGATAATATGCCTTTTCTGCTATTGCTAAGCATTTTTTCCCCTTCTAGGAGATGGCATAACATCACCAAACCACATTATTGAGCCATGAGGTAGTTACAAGATGAAGAACTTGTCATGTGCAATTCCATGTGCAACCTGAATTATTCCTCTCCAATTTGCAACCACAGTTTCCTGTGGCTTCCTATTTTCTTCCCTTAGTTAGAACAACTAATTTGCACCTATACTAATTAATGTATTTTATCTCAATGCATTTATAAAAGAAGAAATGGTCTCTCCAGCATGTACCTCTTCCCTTCCTTTGCTTACCTAAAACTAGGAATATTGGATCTATCCCATGTTTCCAGTGTCTAAGTGTTGTCTGGTAATTCCTTTAAAAATGGCTCGCCAGCTGGGTGTGGTGGTGCACACCTGTAATCCCAGCACTTTAAAGACTGAGGCAGGAGGATCACCATGAGTTCAAGGCCAGCCTGCATCACATAGTGAGTTAGGGGACAGCCTGAACTACAAAGGGAGACTCTGCCAAAAAAAAAAAAAAAAAAAAAAAAAAAAAAGTCTCACCCATTACATGTATTCAGATCTTTCTTGCCTTGATCAAAGAATTGGACAACACAAGCCAAAAATGGTGCCAAAAGTTTATTTGAAAAATGAGAGATGAAGGGATAAAGGAAGAACTATCTCTGTAGAGTGAACTTGAGCCAAATAAAAGAAAGGATAAAAAGCAAAACTAAAAGTGCACTCTGCCCCAGACACAGAGTGGGGGCTCCTAGCATCTGGTCTCCTTTGTGCTATCTGCATCTCATGGGAACCCCTGAGAAGACCCACATATAGAGTCCTAAGAATTATCCGGCACCTCCCTGGGATCTTAAAATTGACAAAGCCCACCCATCTCTGCAGCCAGCTTTGCCATGCCCTGTCTCCTTATATCATAATGATACAAACTACTTATAAAATTTCACTTGCAACTTCTACCTGAAATACAAAGTAATTTCAAAACTTTTCAAAGATGAGGCTATTACAGCTTCAAACCCTTTTATAGCTTTCTTCCCCACGTATGTTTTCATATATTTATTTTCAATTGGTTGAGAAAATGCTTTTGAGTTACTTTATTACTGATCAAAGCATGTATATACAGTGGTACCTCTGTTCATGAACTTTATTTGTTCAACAGTTCGAGGGAAGATGGCTGCAGTTGTCTTCATAACCAGAAGTGGTGTTCAGAAAGGAAGCAAAATTTTGCCAAACACTTCTGTTTGAGAACTGAACTGTTTGTGAACAGAAGTATTTGTGAGCCGAGGTATTATTGTACATTGCTAAATGAATGTTTTCTGCATAGGTAACATTATAAATTTTGTCTATAAGCAATATACATTTATTGAAAAACTTTAATACTTTCTCACTTCTTTTTTTTTAATTGATTTTATTGGTACAGTTTAGGGATACAGTACAGTTACATTCATTGGGATCTTGTACCTTTACATGACAGGTCTTGGTTCCTCACTTCTTAGACCCCCGCAAAGATGCTATTTTCCAAAGTTTATCACAGTGGTTGCTTCTTGCTAAAACATTAAAATACATAAATACTTTAACACTAATCTGTGTCTCTCAATTTATAGATAAGAAAACTGTAAACTGAGACCAGTAATGATGTTTTGAATTTGGAAGTTGCTGAAATTAGTCCAACATTTGGAACCAAATAGGGAAGTAAGTCAGTATCAGTCACTTAATAGCCTGTTATTGGTCAGACCATCCTTGACAGCTTTTCTCCAAGATCACAAGGAAGCATAGAAGTTTGGCCCCTTCCCTCCTTCTACATAAACTGATTAGAGACCTCAATTGTAAAATGCTATCATTAGAGCTTTTCCTACCTGGGACCTGGAGAGAGGGGAAGAAAATTAAGACCACCTATAATCAGAATTTGGGAGCAATAATCCCACAACTAAAAGGGTTAATACCTGGTAGACCAACCAACTGAGCAGAGGCCCAGATAGTGTCTGTTTCAAACTGATCAGCATCCAAACCACACAAGTTGTTAAGCATTTTTAGTATTATTTCTGTACCCTTAGAATCTGACGATATAGTGTACCTGACCAACATAAACTCATCCAATTGTTTAAAAAAAAAGTCTAGTCTCATAGCTATCAAATTTGGGCTTGCATCAGATGCCCTGCAGGCCTTGTTAAAACATGTTCTCCTGGCCCTAATCCTCAGAGGTGCTGATTCATTACTTCCAGGGTGAGGCCTGGGAGTTTGCATTTCTTACAGTTCTCGGGTGATGCTTGTGTTGCTAGTTCACTGGTCACAGACAGCTCCCAGGTGGAGATGTATCTTGAGAGGGATACTTCTCAAATATCAGTGTGCATAATCGTATCAAAAATCGTGTGATACAGATTCTTCTTTGTGGATTTGGGGTGGAGCCTGAGATTATGTATTTCTTTAAAGTTCCTAGGTGATCCTGAACAGGAAGGTTTTGGAGGAGGGTTTTGGAGCACTGAAAAGAATTTACTCTTCACATCTATATAATGAAAGTCCTATCTTTGTATACCATTTGCTTCTTGTCCTCTTTTTTTGCATTTATTTTTATATCCTTTTACTTTTTTCACATTTTCTTTTGCTCTTCTTCCTTTGCCTCTTCTGTCTTTCCTTTCTCTCTTTACTCCTTTTATTCCCACACTTATACTCTAATTTTTGTAGATTTAAGATCCCCACCCCATCCTCAGGATTCTACTCTGGATAAATTGTTAAAACAAACAAAAACTGCAGTCCTGATTTCAGAGAGAGAGAGAGAGAGAGAGAGAGAGAGAGAGAGAGAGGGAGAGAGACACTACACCCAAACATTTTTGGAACTTCATGCTTCCAACAGTGAGGTCAGAAAGGAGTCTAGGAAAACGTGTGAGAGCACATGTCAGAGAAACAAAGGAGCCAGTCAGCTGCACAGAGAAATCCTGAATTTCTCTTTTCTAGAAAATACTTAATAAGGAACATTTTTCTAGATCTAAGAACTTACCTCACTCACTCACTAAACACCCATTCTGCTAAACATTAACATGTGTGTATGTGTGTGTGTGTGTGTGTGTGTGTCTGTGTGTGTGTCTGTGTGTGTATCAGTTGTGGTAAATCTAGTCATTTTCTGGATTTTTAATAGTCTTTAATGCTCACTGAGGATAAACAAGCTTCTAGGAGCCATCAGCTTGGACTCTCACATCTCTCAGGCTAAGTAAGTATTCTAGCAGCAAATTCCAGGGAAAAGTCTACAAGCCCTAGCACACTGAAGGGCACAAGTACTGGCCCAGACTTTCTCAATTTTTGGAATCCAAGGGTCGTAGCAGAAGTTTATTGTTTTAGTAGCTGTGTCTGAGAGCTAATTTTGAACTATCTTCTCTCCAGCTGCAGAGTCCTATAAGAAAACAGAGAGTGAAAATGGCATATATCTTCCTAGTGTAAGGAGGGGGAAAAAAAGGGAAATAATTCTGACTTTAGTTCATCCAGTGCTAAACAGCTTCCGAAGAGCTGGCTGAGGCTGGAGGATTGCAAGTTTGAGCCCAGTCTGGGAAACTTAGTGACTTAGTGGGACCCTGTCACAAAAGAAATATTTAAAAGACCTGGAGACGTAGCTCAGTGGTAAAATGGCCCTAAATTCAATTCCAAGTGTTGAAAGTAAAACAAAAACAAAACATGAATAGACCTAGGTAGGTTAGCTGACCCTGTGCCCCTCCCTATGTGACAGGTAACCTAATCTGGACTTCTAAATGAATGCTAGGTAGCATAATGGACCTAAATTTGCTGCATCTTGCCCATCTCATCTGTAGAGGGGAGAGGACCCCGTCACTTTAACTGAGTACACAGCAGATCACATATGTGGAAATAATACCTAGAACCAAGCCCACCCTTTGAAGTAGTTCTCAACTGTGAGTGGATTTGCTCCCCAGCAGACTTGTATAGCCATCATCTCTTAAGAGTGCTACTAACATCCAGCACATAGAGGTCAGGGATGTTGCTGACTATCCTACAGTGCAAAAGACTGTCACTCATAGCAAAGAATTATAGGTCCACAACATCAATCATGCTTTGGCTAAAAAAAAAATCTGGCTTGAAAGGTGTTCAATACATGTGAATATCCACCTTTTCTTCCTAAATTAAAATAAGAGGAAAGGAGAAGCACATGAGAATAAGATCTTCACTATGTAATAACGAATAAAATTCCTTGCTAGGATGGCAGAGGTATCAAAATCAAGGATCTGAAACTCAAACAAAAATAGGGGCCAGAAAAAAATATAAATAAGTAAAGCATTATGGGAACTAAGAAAACTTTTTTTTAAAAAAACAGACAATGAACAGAGACATTAGAAGGGCCAAGGATTTAGCTCAGTGTTACCACCACCTGCCTTGCAAGCACAAGGTCCAGAGTTTAATCCCCGGGACCAAAAAAAAAAAAAAAAAAAAAAAAAACAAAAAAAAAAAAAAAAAAAAAAATCTCAAAGAACAAAGACATCAGAAATATTCTACATATTTTTCATTTTGTAGAAGAGAAGTAGCTGCACCCCCACAGCAGAAATGGTGTCTGGCCATTGGAGAACTCCACACTGAGTTCTCAAAGCAATAGAAGATGGTGGGAACAAGAGTCAAGTGGAAAGAGCACGTGTCCCCTTGAGGGCCAGCAACTTCTCTATCTACCCAACAGTTATCATTAATACAGGATTAACAGCCCACGGCTAAAAGAGTAGAAAACTCAAAAGAAGGATTGTGCTGGGTTTTATTTTGTTACAGAATCTCACATTTCTTGCATTTTTTTGTGTGTTGTTGTTATTGTTCTTATTGCTCTGAAGATTGGAAAACATTGGTCATGGTCATGTTTGTTTGGTTTCTTTTTTCTAACATTAAATCTCAAACAATGACAAATCACCAATTGTAGGGTTTGGCAAACTGTTGCTGTTTTCATATGGTCTGCTAGCCAAGAATGCTTTTTTATATTTTTAAAGATTGTAAAAACAAAGAATATGTGACAAAAACTGCATATGGTTCATAAAGCCTAAAATATTATCTGATCTGTTACTGAAGATTTGTCAACCCTTGGTTCTGTACATAAAAGTGAAGTTTCTTTACCTTCTAAATAGGTAGAACAAAAAAATAACAAAGTTCAGGGAATCTATGGCTCATAACATGAATGTACAGGAGACACTATTAGATTAAGGCTTTAGGGTTTTTCTGAGGAGCAAAATAGGTCCTTCGAAATTCTAAATAAAACCATCTTTTGTCCGTTATTAATTTTTAATATTAATTATCATGGTTACTTCTCATTTGGTGATTAGCAGTAAGGATTGGGGAAGAAAGAGAAATGTATAAAAATCAGTGGTAAAAGACAAAATGAGCCGTGCACATTATTGATTCTGCATATAAGGCCCCCAATTTCCAGATTCTTGGCTAACCATAAGCTGACTGACTAGTGAAAAAGTGGAATTAGATCCCAAGTCTACCAGAGTTCCAAGTTCTGTAATGATGTACTCGATGATGTCACAGAGAAGTCACCCTTAGGATCCTATAATTAATAAGAGATAGCTACAGTGATCCACCTGAATCAACAGGAGAGTTTCGTCAGCAATTCCCAGGTGTAAATCATGGTTCAGGTTATTAAAGACCCGGCAAGTATTCATTTGGCTTCATGGACTATTTCAAGAGTGGACACCTTGAGAATAGATTTAATACATTTTAAACATTATTTCCTCCACTCAGTATTCCTTTATTGCTCTGTAGCAAGGGTGAGCCTTTTAATTCTTGCTCTTCATATTGTTCCTGGGGATATGGCGCTATCTACAGAGATAGCCAAGGGACAAATGGATCAAAGGATTTTTTTTCCCCTTTTTAATTCTCATTTCTTGTTCTAAGGGTCTAGGTCATCTTCTAACATAGCCTGTCCTGAATCTGATTCCATAGATTCTATCTTAGTTGTACCTGGGAAATTCTATGAAAGTCAGAGGGTCTGCATTGTTCCTTTTATCCTAGGAAAGAAAGCAGAAAATTCAGATGTGCCTATGAAAAAATGGTCTCAGTAGTAGTGACAGTTCCTTAGGTTGACTTTTATAAAGCCATTACCCAGTGTTACTGTCACAACACATCTAAATTTGTATCTTAGGTATAGATCATTCTTTCTTTATAAAGAAGAAAATTGCTTCTAAAACAGAGACGTTAGGGCCTAACTCGTTTAAGTGTTGGAGTGGGCATTAGAGTCCAGACAACAAATGCGGGGCCTCACTGGAGAGGTCAAGGGCTGGGAGGGGCCTGGAAGGGCACAGCGTTCAAATTTCACATCCTCTGGCCCTGACTTGGACTTTGAACATTTTTCTCAAATGTGGCCATACATAAGGTCACAAAAACAATATTAACTAACTACTTTAAAAGAAAGCATTTGATACCAGAAAACGTTTTTAATGTTTCTAATGTTTGAGGCACTTCTTTCTTAAACTGTCCGGGCATCTCATGGGATGACCAAGGAAGGCATTACTCCTCTGAGAAACATTTTCCTCCCTCGGGTCCTTTCCTACGGGCCAATGTCTTTTTCTCATGGTTGTGAGGTCTGATCAAAATGTACAGTGAAGTTAAATTTTAAAGCCAATATCTAAATTTAAACAGAATTTAAATAAAGTGTTTAAATTTTTAAAAAATATGTTACAGTAAAAGATACACTGCTATTAATCCCTCTGAAAACAGCCCCCCTCACTTCTAACATAATTATCCTATCATCTTTGTCACTTTCTGAAGTAGTTCTGGAAGTCGTCTTTCATGAACATTTCCAGTTGAGCTGTTGTGGCTGCCTCGATGTCATGAATCAATTCAAAACGACAACATTTCATAGTCGTTTTGACTTTGGGGAAGAGCCGGAAGTCACACCGTGTCAGATGCAGTGAATAAGGTGGGTGAGGACTCACCGTAATGTTTTTACAAGCCTGGCTTTCTGTTGGATGGCGCTCAGCCACAGCATTTCACCATACATTTTATCCAAAATCAAAGGCAGTCACAAAAGAGGACTTTGCAAACAGCTTCAGAAAGTGTGAAGAATGATGGGAAAAGTATTTCTGAAACTAGGGGAGTCCTTTGAGGGGGATGAATGGCAATGTGTCTTTTACTGTAATAAATTGTTTTTTTCTCTCTCGAGTTTGTTGGTACATTCTAGGTATACAGTACAGTTACATTCATCATTAGGCTCTTGCACCTCTACATGACAGGCCTTAGGTCTCATTTTTTCCCCTTGTCCCTGCCCTCCCTTCACCCCTCCTCCCCTCCCCATTTACAAACACTTTTTTCATTTTCTCTTATTTTTCTCTTTTCCCTTATTACCCTTCCCCTACCCCTCCCACTTTCCCTACACCTTTAGCCCCTTTCTTCCTATTTCACATTGTCAATTATCTCATTAGGATCTTATGTACCATTATAGTTTTTCACACCAGAGAAACTATTCGGTATTTACACATGTGTGACTTATTTATTTCACTTAAGAGTATATCCTCAATATGTATCCATTTCCCTATGAATGAATCTACTTTCTCATTCTTTATGGCTGAGTAGTATTCCATTTTATAGAAAAACCACATCTTCATTATCCAGTCTCCAACTGATGGGTAAATGGGCTGTTTCCGAGTTTTAGCTGTTACAAACTGTGCCACTATAAACATAGGTGTGCATATATCACTGTGATATGATTCTTTTAATTCTTTTGGAAAGATACCCAGGAGAGGGATGGCTGGGTCAAATGGAACCTCTAATCCCAGATCTTTGAGGTATCTCCATATTAATTTCCATAGTGGTTGCACCAGTCTGCACTCCCAACAACAATGGAGAAGGGTTCCTTTCTCCCCACAACTGCGCCAACATTTGCTATTGGGTGATTTCTTGATAGCAGCCGTTCTTCATGGGATGAGGTGAAATCTCAGTGTTATTTTCATCTGCATCTCTTGAATGACCAGAGATGTGGAACATTTTTTCGTATGTTTATTTGATTCTTTTACTTCTTTGCCTGAGAAATGTCTGTTCATTTCAGATGCCCGTTTTTGAATCGTCTCTTTATATTTGGGGGGGACTGATTGTTTTAAATTCTTTATATATTCTAGATAAGAATCCTTTGTCTGAGGAGCAGCTGGTAAAAATATTTTCCCACATTGTAGGTTGTCTTTTAGTTCTGTTGATAGTTTCTTTTTCAGTGCAGAAGCTATTTAATAAGATGAGATCCCAGTTGTTGATTCTTTCTGCTAGTTCCCATGATACTGAGGACTTGTTCATAAAATCTTTTCCTATGCCAATATCTTCAAGAGTTCTGCCTAACTTATCTTCCAGCAAGTTTAGTGTTTCTTTTTTAATATTTAGATCTTTAATCCACTTGGATTTTAGCTTAGTGCATGGTGAAAGATAAGGGTCTAGTTTTAATCTTTGGCAGGTTGAAATCCAGTTTTTCCAATACCATTTATTAAAGAGACTATCTTGTCTCTAGTGAGGATGATTGGCTCTTTTGTCAAAGATGAGGTAGCTGAGTATATATGGAGTTGTTTTTGTATTTTCCAGTCTGTTCCACTGATCCTTGGGTCTATTTCTTTGCCAGTACCATGCTGTTTTATCACAGTGGCTTCGTAGTATAGTTTCAGATTGGGAATTGTTATACCCACTGCCATCTGTTGCCTAGGATGGCTTTTGCCATTCTAGGTCTCTTATGGTTCCAAATGAATTTTTGGATTCTTTTTTCTAGTTCTATGAAATGTAGTGTTGGAATTTTAATTGGCATTGCATTGAATCTGTATATCAGTTTTGGTAGTATGGCCATTTTCACTATGTTGATTCTTCCTACCCAGAAGCAGAGGATATCTTTCCATTTTCTTATATCCTCTTCGATCTCTTTTTTCAGAGAGGTGTAGTTTTCATTGTAAAGGTATTTTGCTTATTTCATTAGATTGATTCCTAGATACTTCATTTTTTTGGATGCTATTGTGAAAGTAATTATTTCCCTAATTTCTCTCTCAGTGAGTCCATTATTTATGTACAAGAAGGCTATTGATTTTTCAGCGTAGACATTGTATCCGGTTACTCTGCTAAGTGTCAATTAAGTCTAGAAGTCTTTTGGTGGAATTTTTTGGATCTTCAATGTAGAGTATCATATCATCAGCAAATAATGACAGTTTAACTTCTTCTTTTCCTATCTTTATTGCTTTAATTTCTTTCTCTTGTCTAATTGCTGTGGCTAATATTTCCAGAACTATACCAAAGAGGAGTGGTGATAGTGGGCATCCTTGTCTTGTTCCTGATTTTAACATGAAGGTTTTCAGTTTTTGGCTATTTGATATGATGTTGGCTGTTGGTTTTTCATAGAGAGACTTTATTAAGTTGAGGCATAGACCATCTATTCCAATTTTTGAAGGGTTTTTATCATGAATGGGTGCTGAATTTAAGTTGTTTTTTACCTAAACTTTCACCATATATTTTGACCATCCCTATACTTACTAGTTTTAGTTTAAAAATTAAACCTTTCTAAAACTGCTCTCTTCATTTATAAAGAACAGCATTAATGACAGTTGTGCCCTAGCATTGTGTCCATTGCCTGGCCTCATAGAGGCCTCACTCAGTGTCTGTTGAATCAAGACCTATACTCTAGGATTATCCCCTTCAGATTTTAGCCAAATCCATTTCCTGGATCCGCCTAGGTCCATTCACATGCAAATCATTACTGGGAAGTAAAAGTTGTTGAGAACTATAAAAATGGCATCTATCTTATAACTTCAGAAGCAAGTGAGAAATGGAGACTTGGCTCTTTGAGAAGTTAATCGCTTGTCCTAGAGGAAATTTAATATTGAAATGTGTGCCTTCTTTGAGTCATCAGACTCACCTGCTTAAAACTCAACAGAGTTAATTGTCCCCTTCTATAAAGCAGGCATGCCATTCATGTGGAGTTAACCCCATTGCTTTTGAGGATAGGTGCTTTTCATTGGGTACCGGGGATTGAACTCGGGTCCATTGCGCTTGCAAGGCAGGCCACCGAACCGCTGAGCTAAATCCCCAGCTGATAGGTGCTTCTTAATAAACGATCACATCTCTCATCTTGATGATTAACCCAGGGATAAACACAAGATACTATTAAGAACAGTGAGAGGGAGAGTGAGTTACTATTACTATGAACTCAGGAGGTAAATTTGTGCAATAAGTAAAGAAATGGACTTGGAGTCAGGCTACCTAGGCTAACAACCCCAACTAGACCACTTACCACCTGGCTGACTATGAGAAAAGTTAATGACCTTTAGTTTTCTCATTTGTGAAATGGAGATGAGAGTAATGCTACATGGGATAATTATAGCGATTATAAGGCAGAGTATCAAGCATAAATAATTCATCTGAGTAAAGGAAAAAAGATAAATCTTGAAGAGAGCACACTACAATAAACCAGTAAACGCTCTAAGAGTATTTAACACTTACCAGTTAGGAGGTTACCAGCCATGGGCGGTATCTTTAGAAACGCTGAGATAGGGCTGGGGATTTAGCTCAATGGTGCTGCCACCACCTGCCTTGCAAGCACAAGGACCTGAGTTGGATCCCCGATATAAAAAAAAAAAAAAAAAGGAAAAGAAACACAGAGATAAACCAGCCATGAAATAGCCAGTGTGGGAAACAGCCACTGCCTATAAAGCAAGCAAATAAATATGTAGTGGTCTGAAAGGAAAATCTTACTTAGATGATATAGACAGGAGAAATTTTACTTAAGATAGCAAAGAACAGACTAAATCTTTAATGTATATTTTTGACTATAGCTTTAATAATGATCATATCCAAAAACAAAATTTAAAATATGACTCAAGGTGTTAAATTAGTTCTTCTCCTTTTAATTTCACTATTAATGCTTTATTTGCCATTGTTAAAGCCATTTAAAAATCAAATGTCACTATCCATCATGAATGACATTCCACTTTCACTTTTCAACTCTCATTTTTCCCTGAGAAATCTGTTTCAACCCAGAGGTAGACACATTATCAACCTCCATCTTCAACATGCTTCGTGAGTAGACTTGTAATTTTTGTAGATTTTATCATCTTTTATGCATAATCACAAAGAGAAACATGTCTGACACATTTAGGAAAGGTTGGGTCAGCTGCAGAACAATGGGGTAGGACACCACTGGTTAAGGGATTTTTTTAATGTACCCCATCATTTTATTCTCTGTAAGCCTTTATGAGATTCGGTGATTATACACATTTTTTCATTGGTGTTATGTTTCAGAATGAGTTGACAGCATTTTTGAAAGCTGCTGGGCACAAACTTGTAGTGGTGGAATTTTCAGCAAAATGGTGTGGTCCCTGCAAATTGATGGGTCCTATTTTTCATGTAAGTATCACCAGTTTCTGTATCACTGTAATAGAAAGAACTTAAGCCCCCAAAACAGTTTTCCAAGTAATTCTTAAAAGTCTGGCCCTTGGAGCCCTCCATAGGGCCAGTTTATGGAACACCAATTTATGTTGTTGCAAATGGTAGATAAATCGTGTCTTACATATTCTTTCTTGTCCTGCATCTACATTGTAAAACATTCTGGTAAAATATTCTACTTAGCAGTAATTATACACTTATATTCAGACATTTCTTCTACTTATATGTTAGCTCATATTTTATAGTCTCTAGATTAAAATGTTAATGTCTATACAATATTTTATCTAATCTCTCTATTGCCCCACTTGTTTTATTTAGTTTTGGTAAAATATACCACAGAAAGAATCTCAAGGTATTTTCTTTTTATTTATCCTTATTGTGCAAAAGTTTCATGCTTAGTAGCATCCCTCTTGTGAAATGTATTCCATCCTTAAAGAATTTTTTATCTTTCTACTGTGCAACTGAAAATGCTCTATTTTCAATGAGATTTCTAGCATTTTAACTCTCTATACTTGAACTATTGTATCCATCTGAATTAATTTCGACTAATCACAACCTTTGACATTTAATTAAAAATGAATTTATAGTCAATAAGAGAAATTGGCTGCATAACATCCCAATATCTCTGCTGTGCCTAAAATTCTCAGTATATCTAGAGGCAACATTTTAATATCTGATGCTCCCCCTTCTGTCCTCATACAGGTAAACTTCCTCAAATTTTTATAATTTCATTGTACTGCTTTCTGTTGGAATCTACACTAAGGCAAATGTAGTTTTTAAATAAACTCCAGTGTATCCACACTATGAAATACTATTTAAGTGTTATAAACAATTGAGCCATTTATAGTGATGAAATTATCTCCAGAATAACATATAAAATAAAAAGAATGCAGTGTGCAAATATTTATATAATATGGTCTTGTTTATGTAAAATAGACATATATGTGTGTATATGTGTATATATTTGTATAAACATATAATATGCATATAAATATATGCAAACAATGGGGAGCAGAAACATACACATCAAATAAGCTTTTTTAAGTGAATAAATGAAAATTGGGTAAAAGTGGGAATGGGAGAACTTGATGTATTGCTTTTTTTTTATTGCCTAGCCTTTTGCAAAAGAAGGTATTTATGCATAATTTGTTTCAATTCATGGTCCATGAGTGGGTTAGAGAATCTTCTTCACTTGCTCTAGTTCACTATATCAGTCAGAGATTTATCAAGAGATAAAGAATGAATTAGACAGAAAAGAATTTTAATATAAGGAATTAAATACTGTAACAATTGTAAATCATTTGAAGGCTGGATAAGTGGGCTCGGGGTTGAAATTCCATGAAAAACCATAGACCCAGAAAACACAGACTCATTGTGTGTTCCTTTTTTTTTTTTTTTTTTTTTTT
>NW_022900948.1:27099507-27119145 GCF_012274545.1 Fukomys damarensis | reverse complement strand
TTTTTTAGTTTTTGAGACAGAGTCTCACTATGTAGTTGAGACTGACCTGGAACTCACTATGCAGCCTAGGCTGGTCTTGAACTCACAGCAATCATCCTGCCTCAGCCTCCCGAGTGCTGGGATTACAGGCATGCACCACTATGCCTGGCCTGTGTGTTCTTAAATAGAGTTAGGAAAAGGAGCTCCTGAATTTGCCACAGTCAGAAGGGAGAATAAATAGGAGGCCACCACTGGAAGGAAAAAAAAGCAACAGAGCAGTATCAGGGAGTTAGAACTAGGATCGGGGAGCCACCACAGCTGCAACAGCCACAACCACCTCTGGATGTCCAGGAATCTAAAGTTGACACTGGAACCCTGAGTCTGGATGATGCTAACTGGTACTTAACACCTCTTAGTGCCTCAGCTCAGTGTCTAGCAGGAACATTCAAGGAAACAGGAAGCAGCTCTGTCTCACCTGCTTGCATTTCATGGATAAAAGCAAATGCACATCCAGACTAGCTGCAAGGGAGTCGGAGGAATCCTTACTTTCTTTTCCCTTCCGAGCTCTGTAAGAGAGGCTAAACCACTATGCGAGAGAGGGTTGAAGAATGCAAGGCATGTGAGACACACAAAATGCAAAAGTTTATCACCCACAGAGGCTATCTGAAAAAACTGCTAAAGGATGTAATACAACAAGAAAAAATAAATGAAGCATAAGAAATCATGGGTTTTAAAAGTGCTCTACAACTTTAAGTCTTAAGTAAGCCCCACAGTCTCATTTGATCTGGGCCTTGATGACTCAGAGTAAGCACCAGTAAACTTTTCCAGTAAAGCACAACATAGTAAGTATCTCAGCTTTGCAGGCCCCATAGTCTCTGTCCCAACCATTCAACTTTTCTATTGTTAGTGCAAAAATGAAGGAGCAAACTCTCCAATAAAATGTCATTGACAAGAAGGAGAGAAGAGCTAGATTTAGTCCACAGGCCATAGTTTTTAACTCTGGATTAAAACAATCACCAAACATAGAACTGAACCCTGACTAAAGCATTTCTGGAACAGGATAGGTCGTAAATTATTGAGATATTGCATAATATGATTATGGGAGACTAAGTAATGTATGAGACTAATCTATAATGAATACCATAGAAGTGGCAAAAAAAATAAGCCTCAAGTAGAAACCAAGGTCAGATTAAGGACTCTGTGTAGTAACTTAATGAGTTGCCAAAGAGAATAAAAATAGAAAAAACTTTAACAGGATTTTGTCATGATCAAATGTGGGGTTTTAGAGGAAAAAATTAGAGTGGTGCTGGGGATCAAGTCCAGAGTCTTGGTGAGCAATTTATCACTGAACTTCATCCCTAACCCCAGAAAATACTTTCACTTGTACAACAGCAGTGTTGGAAACACTCAAGGCAGGTAATCCAATGGCAACATTCTCAATTGAAAGGTTTCCCAAAAATGGGGCAATAGCACATGGAACAAAAGGAAAGATCAAATTCAGGAGGCATTTTAGTTAAGATCAACAAAAGAGGACAACAAGTAATAACAGATTGCATATGTGGAAGAACAGAGCAGAAAGAACGCAGTGACTGCTTCATCTCCTACTGTCTCCACTTGGCCAAGTTTTGGACACCTTGCATCACCGTTAGGAAGTACTTCCACTTGACCTTAAGTCACTGGAAATGCTTGAGATACGATTCAGTAGCAAACAAATCAAGACACTATCAAGTGTCCTTAAGTTATGGATGGCTGTCTGAAAAGAAACCCCTGCTGACCCTTATAAGGTCTATGTTGTCTACCTATTGCCAACAACGAAGATGTTCCTAGAACAAAACAGAAGCAGAAGAGAGTTGCTTTTTCTTTCCTTCCACCTTCCATTTCCTGCAAGAGCTGATCCTGGAAATTAAATGTCCACTAGGTCAAATCAATCATGATTCCCACTTGGAATTATCCATTTGTCTTCAGAAATAGATGAATTGGCAGCAAGTACCTAGAAGTCAGCTGGAAGAGGAATCTGGGAGATTTAATTCTAATATATAACAGAGCATATAAAGATAGCAATGGGGTGGAGAGCCATTAGGCTGATAGCCGAAAATGTTGATGATGCCCTCAAACAGAACAGCCTTCTACTACCATCAGTATCATCAACCCCCAGAAAAAACCTGAGGAGGTAAAGATAAATGTGCCACACAAATATTCCCCCCTCCACAGCTCCCAGCTGAGAACTGGGTCCTGAAGATCACTGAAAATGACTCCCTGAACCCCTTCCCAGGAAAAGGCTACTATCTTTCCCTCACCTCTCAGAGTAAGTCTGCACTCACCACATACATTTCATTATTTCTTTGTTTTGTGTCCTCCAACTTTGAAGCATTACTGTTCAGTTGGTTCTTGTGAACCTGGTTCTGCCATTCCTTCTTGCTTGACATTGGCATCGGTTGACATTTGACTTGGGAGTAGTGAAATACTGGAATGATGCTTAGCTGTCTTTAACAAACTTTTTGCCCATGTCTTGCTTTGCAGAGATTCTGCTGTGTATTTTAATATTAACAGTTAACTAACAGAGAATTTTTGTGTTTTTTTTTTTAAGGCAATGCCTCTGAAATACAAAAATGTGATGTTCGCTAGTGTGGATGTGGATGAATCACAGGTAAGAATGTTAAATTGTCCGTGTGGACGCTCAAAACTCAAATGCATTGATGGAATTGTGTGGCACTGTCTCTGTGATTACATAATCAATGTAAAATCAAGTAGAAGTTTATATTTTTTTCTGATAAACAAGTTGCAAACTTCAACAAGATGCTCTTGCATGTTTTAAATACCTTTAAAAGAAAGTTAGCAAGTATATCCCTCTCCTGCTGTCCTCCTCACTCCCATGCTATGGCTGACCTCACAACCAATCCTAACATTCTTCACCACAGAGTGCTCTGCATGCTGTCCCAGAATCTTCAGTAGGTTATTATAAGTAGACAACACCAATCCATCAGACCTGAACTGATGTTAGCAATGGTTCTCACATTATGGTAGATAATCGATTTCTGAAACCTGATTCAATGCCTTACACACATTTTAATACAGCTTGCTTTCCTTTTGCCGTTACCTTCTGCTTATATGTGGCTCTTCTGAAATAGCTCACTGAATTCTAGGAAATCCTTCCCTCATGTCCCTACAATAATCCTTCCCCATCTTAACCCCCCAAATAATCAGCTTTATAGTCTCAATCCAAATATGTTTTATTAATGTACACAATGTCTCTACACATTTTGCTTCCTAACATTTGCTGATTTTTAATGAGGAAAAGTAACTGTTCATCAGTTTTCTGTCATTATAACAAAATACTTGAAATAATCAACTAACAGAAAAAGTTTACTTTGGCTCACAGTTTTGAAGGTTCCAGGAGACCTTCACTGCTGGACCTGTGAAGAAGTAACACGTCATGGTGGGAGAGTATAACAGAGCAAAACCACTCACTTCATGATAAGGAAGCAAATGAGCGAAAGACAAAGGGGCCAAAATTCCACAGTCTTCTACAAGATCATGACCGCAACTTCCTCAGGGCCTCTAACTAGGTCTCACTTTTAAAGGTTCTACTACCCCCTAAAGAGTCAGTGCCACTGTTGGGACCAAGCCTTTAACATTTGAGTCTTTTGAGAAACTGCATCATTCAAATTATGGTATTAATAATAGCAAGTGGTTATGCATATATTAGCTTACATTTGAGCTTTAGAATGAAAAAGAAATGTTTATTTACTGTTAGCCCTAAATGATTCTGTGAACTATTATTATTTAATCTCTGTAAACTTCCAGTTCTTCATCTTAAAATAGGAAATAATAACTAGAAAGCAAAATACATACGATATATGACAGTGTAACAGTGTACACCAGAAGTATGACAGAGTATAACAGAAGCTCCATTTCTCCATTTTCTTCAAACTTCATTAAAGTGTGGCACTGTTTAGTTGTTCTTTGGGTTGAATTATATACCACGAATTCAGAACACACAGCTAGGGTCATTTTCATTTTGTCTTTCTATATTCAGAGCTGTGCAGCCACCACCACAATTTACTTTAGAAGATTTTCATCATTCTGAAAAGAAACACTGTACTCTTTATCAGTCATACCTAGATCCCTCCATCCCCCTCCAAGCCTCAGCAGCCATAAATTCTTTCTATATATCAGTTCACATAAGTGGAATCATGGACTGCATGGTCTTTAACGACTGTCTCACTTATCTTACCATGTTTTCAAGATTCATGTGTGTTATCTCAACATTTCATCCTTTGTATTGCTGAATAATATTCCATTGTATGGATACCACCTTTTATTTATCCATTCATCTATTAATGAACATTTAAATTGTGTACCTTTGGGCTACTGTGAATAATACTGGTATAAATATGAATAAAGAGTCATATTCTGTGTGTGTAATAACTCTTCATTTCTTTTGGGAATATATCCAGAAATAGAATTGTTGAGTCATATCTTAACCCAACCTTTAACTTTTTGAGAAACTGACCTACAGTTCCCAAAGCAATTGCACAATTTTACATTCTCACTATCGCAGTAGGAGGGCTCAGATTTCTCCACATCTTTACCAACACATGTTATTGTCATGCTTTTTACATCTTAGTTCTCTGGCTTTGGTGAAGCAAATGCACATTTTTCTATTAGTAACATATTTATTACCTTGGTCATGTAATTTATAATTCAGTGTTTGTGGGTGTGCATATTGTTGTAGGTAAGGAAAGAGATTCAATGCCAATGAAACAATGGACATATTAAAGAGAGACATCCATTTCCATTGATCTTGTGTGTGACTAATTTTCTTTTGACTTCTGAACAAGAAAAACAAAAGTCGCCATTTGGAAGTAGTTTGGAATGAATTACTCTATTGGGATTCTGGCCTATTTTCATGCCTTTAGATTCCAAATTTTTCACAAAGATTTGCAGTGGAGTGACTATAGAGCTTAAAAGAAAGAATTGTGTTAGCCTTACTTAAATAGGAGACCAAAATATACAATAAATGTTAATTTTTTTAAATTTATCATAGTAAAAGACACATTGCCATTAATTCCCTTCAAAGTGCTCCCCCTCCCTCTGAACACACATCTTATCATTCTAGCCACTTTCTGGAGCAGTTCTGGAAGTTATTTTATGTATGTCTTCATGAGGTATGATCAAAAATAGTGTGCGAGCTACTGCCAAGTGTCACGCAGCAGAAAGACGGGCTCATAAAAACATTCCGTTGTGTCCTCGTCTACCTTATTCACGGGATCTGGCACCATGGGACTCTGGCTTTTCCCCCAAAGTCAAAATTACCATAAAAGGTAAACATTTTGAATGAATTCAGGACACTGAGGGAACCATGACAGTACAGCTAAAGACATTCATGAAAGAAGACTTCCAGAACTGTTTCTAGAAGGAGCAAGAACGGTGAAGGGAGGTATTTGGAAGATTAATGGCAAGCTTATTTTTACTATAATAATTTTTAAAACATAAACATTCCCTGTAGTTGTCTTCACATCTGATCTCATCTCATGTCTTAATGTGATCTAAAAGGATACGTTTGTTCTTTCCTACTTTTTCAGGAGGTTCATTCCATGTTAAATTCCCCTTGGGGCCCCTCTATATCTTTCACAAGGTCTCTAAATAGAGCCCATTGAGCCCCTGTGGGTCCCTGGTGTTTTGGTCTCTGTTTTTCATTCCTCCCCTAGACTCGGAGGTATAAACACCTAGGAATGCCAGGATGGTCATTGTCCTCTGGGACATTCCTGGAGGCTTTGAGAGTCTACCACATATGATCACACACTCTCTGGAGGAGGAGTGTCTAAAGTGTCAGATGTCCCTGAGTTTTAAGGGTCATCTCCTGAGAAGTCATCAAGCAGTGTGTTTGGTACACAGCACATTACAACTGTGATTTCATGCCATTTCTTTCTTTCCCAGGAGTTGGCTGAATTTTGTAACATCAAAGCAATACCCACATTTAAGATGTTCAAGCAAACCCAAAAGGTATGTTCCTATGGAAACCACCAGGGATGAATTAAATTATAGAACCATCAGAGCAAAAATGAAAAACAAAACAAATGCCAGGGGTATTCTGGGTATATGAAACTGCTGCATTTATTTTTTAATACTTAGCAATGTCATTCTTAGTTTCTAAACTCAACATGCTGTCATGGGATAGAAATACATTATTAATAATAAGTAAGTAAATTTTCCCATTTAGACCATGTGAAGCATCCAAATCCGTAAGAATCATCCCACTATAATCCAGCAGCAGAGCCATTAAAAAAAAAAAAAAAAAAAAAAAACCTTCCCAACAGGATATGGTGAAATTTTCACAATAATATGGTGAATGTTTTATTTATTACAGTAAAAGACACATTGCAATTAATCCCCCTCAAAATACTGTCATGGCTACCTCAAGGTTCTGGATTGACCCAAAACATTTATTTCTCATAGTCATGTTGACTTTGAGGAAGAGCCAGAAGTCTCATGATGCCAAGTGTGGTGAAAAAGGTGGTGGGAGACACACGCTGTTTCTCCTAGCATGCCTTTCCATTGGATGGCCCTTGGAAGTAGCATTCACCAAATTTTTTATCACACTTCATAAAGACACTTGCAGAAGAGAACTTCTAGAACTGCTTCAGAAAGTGGCAAGAATGATTGAATAAGTTTAAAATAAGGGAGAGTATTTTGAGGGAATTAGTGGCAATGTGTTTTGCTGTAATTAATTTCTAAAATTTTAAATATTCCCTGTATATTTTGATCACTCTTTATAACCTAGTGATTTCCCAGGTTCTAGACTCAGATCACTACGGTTCAAATGCCAGTTCTACCACTTTCCAGCTGTGTGACCTTGTACAGTTTACTTAATCTCTTCATATCTTGGTTTCCCTATTAAGAATCATAAATTTCCTGCTCAGGGTTGTTGAAAAATCAAATACATTAACACAACTAAATTGATAAACTTATCTTGACTTTGAGGGCTCAACTTGTCATGCTATTTATCTTGAAGATATTAATGGAATAAAATGTCTGAAATTTTTGGTACATGATGAAACTAATAATTTCATGGCTGGCACATTAATGACTGTGTAGACATACCTCATGAGACATCACTTTGTAACAAGTTTAGGAGGCACAGAAATATTTCTTCCTTTTCACCAAATTATCTAATTGCTGGGAACTTATGCTCATAGACAGACCTCAGGGAAAAATGCACAGCTAAGTCTGTAGTAATTGAACCACTATTTCTAATTCTAAAAATGGAGGCACTCTAAATGTCTTTTCCAGTAGAGTTACTAAGTGAATTATGATACATATACTCTAAGAAATAGTAATTAAAATCTTATAAAGAATATATACAAAGGTTACAAATTCACACTTAGCCCTGTAAAGATTATGTCCACAATGTGATGAATAAATGCATTTCATATGCTAGCTATAGTTTTATTTTTATTTTTCAGTTTCTATTTGTTTCCATGTATTTGCTATAATACAGTTAGTGCAATAGATTTAACTTAATTAAAAAAATAAAACTATATATACCCTCCCCCCTATTTTTACTTGAAAAATCAAAGCTATTCAACATATGCCCCAACCTCCATGTCAAATTGGCTATGTATCATTTTTTATTATCTTCTCCTCTCCCATCTCAGAAATGAGGATGCATCCTTCCTTCAAATTTGATTCCATTCATGAAACTTCACTGCATTCCCTCCCTCCTACTCCAGGCCTCCATCCATCAGTTGCCTTCATTCAAATTGGAGTTTGGACACTGGATTTTGCTGCGCATGACCTATTCTCCATATCTATTAGCCGTACTCTCCACATCTTGCCTTCTTTCTGTTAGCAATTTCACCCCTACCTCTAGTTCCAGCTATAAATACCGCTTACTTAAACAACTGCAACAGCTTTCTTTCCCTACAAATTAACTCCACAGCATGGTTCTCATCTACATCTTAGCACCTCCATCTATGTCAGTCTTCTATTTAAGATTTGGTTTCCCTCTCCCTTCGTGGCCTACAAATCTAGCATTCAAATTTCCCCGTAATTTTGACCCGATCTGCTGTTTCATTCCCTTTTTCTGCTTAACTCAGATCTTAATTTCACGTATTTTCTCACACTGTTCTGAGCACTGGGAGTAGTGCATATGTGATCTGAAAGTGCACTGTCCAGAAGAATCGTAGGTGGATCGATAATCCTCAGTGTGTGTGTGTGTGTGTGTGTGTGTGTGTGTGTGTGATGAATCGCAAGCAGATGAATAAATAAGTAAATGTTTCTCTCTTTGCCTCACATCCCACCACTAGCTGTGCCTCCCCTTCCAGTTCTTCCCTTGTACAGTCTGACTCAGGGCAATGTTCTCTACAGCTCAGCACAGTTTCCTGTTCTTATTCTTTCTGCAGATGATACTGTTTGGTGGCTGCTGCCACTGAACAGTTTTTACTCCTGTTTTACGATGATACAAGACTCTAAGTTATCGACTGATTATGTGTCTAGGCTCTTGAGCAGATCCAAGCCATGCTCTTAAGGAAAGGCTTGGTCCTGACCGCTGTCAGCTCAATATAAAGGTGAAAAAGCATTAATTAAGGTGGGGAGAGGGTACTCTCAAAAACAATTGTCTTCAATGTGTTATGGATCTCTTCAGTTGATGAAACAAAACACCTGCACTGCAAGGATCACTTAGTGACCCACTGAGGGTATGTCTGTTTTCTGTTACTAAACATGAGATAACCAACTCAGGTTTATTTTGGCTCATGGCTTTGGAGTTTTTGGTCCATGATCAGTCATCTCCATTGCTTTTGGGCCTGTGGCAAGACAACAAGCTCATCACGGCAAGGAGAGTGTGGCAGTCAAAACCAATTCCCTTCCGGTGTGCACCCCAATGACCTAAGGACTGCCACTAGGGCCCCTGTCCTAAAGCCTCCACCACCTTCCAGTAACACCACCTGGGAGCAAGTCTTTACATATGGGCTTTGGGAGACACTTAAAATTCAAATGAATGCACTAGGGTTCTCAGTTTTTTATTCATTGCTAGATAGCTATAGAAAATAAAATTAACATTTAACAATACTACCCGGAAGCTGATCTGCCCACCTATATTCGAATTCTAGCATCACCTACCAATTCTTTGATTATAATACAGCTAGCAACATTCCAAGGAGTTTACTTAAATTTTAATTTATCATTGAATATCATTAACTTGGGATTCTGTTTATGAAATTTTAAGAAACCATTTATGTTACAATGAACAAATGAGTCTATTTCTAGGTATTTGCATGTGTAATCATGTCTTCTGTATATTCACACTTGGATATATTTAGATATTATTTGAAAACCTCCAGAAAAAAATTTAATACTGGCTCTATTTGAAAAATAATCAATCTTTTATAGAGAAGGATAAATTTGAGTTATTTGTAGGAAAATAGTTGCACTGTGAGACCATAATGTTAAAAAAATAAATCTGACACACAAGCTTAAATATCATATGGTTTCTGTTATATGAGAAACTGAAATTATAAATAAAAAGCAAAATAAATGGTGGATAATAGGAAATATATCTTTTGCAAATAGGAATAGGATCAAAAGATGGAGGGAGGGGGAAGAGAAAGTAAAAAGAACTAAGATGTGTTATGTACATGGTCCCACTCCCCACAATGACTGAAATCATTATGTACTAATAAAAAATGTAAAAATTCAATCTTCTGAGTAAAAGACAAGGATCAAAACAAGAAAGCAGAGATCCTAAATCTGACAAGATTGGGCACATTCAGGGTGGTGTAGCCATAGACAAGATCCTAAATTTAAAGAGATCCTCTATCCCCAGCATCTGGAAGTTGAGGAGCATTGAAAGGTTCTCCAGAATCCCCATTTGAGGATCCCAGGGCATCCAGAGCTGTAGCTCAGCCATGATACCTCTAAAACTTCTCCCAGGGTCTAACCCACAGTGGTCTATGAGGAGAGTCACAGGTTTGGGGTAGGCTGACAGAAAGACTCATTTGTGCAAATTTCCTTGCTCTTTCAATAAAAGTGACTAGGAAGGCTTTCATTGACATCCACTCTCTTCCTAGGGGCAGGGGGAAATTACATTTACGTCTTTTAAAAACTTCTTCCATTGAGTATGTTCCACACTTTCATTTAGGAAAACACAACTAGGTATTGACTTGTTGACACAATTAAGTGCTATGTATCCATTATTATTTTAAAAACTACTGTCTAGTTTCTATTATGGTTTGTTACAAGAAGTGTCTTTATATTTCTAGTAAAACATTTGGCAAAAATCCACTGTCCATTATGTCCTTTTAAGTGTACGTAGTATAAAAGCTTTATGAAAACTCCCTTCTGGAACACAAAAGAATATTGACCTTTCTTGAAAATATGCTTTTCTCCTATAACTTTATGTTCCAGAAAGATTCACGTTGGCAAATAAGTTCATTCCTATGATCAAAAGAGTCAAGGGACCTCTCATATTTCTGTTTTTTTCCTTTGCTTCCAAGGATCTCAGGATTACCACCTCTACTCAAATTCAGTAATCTCTCTTTAATTGAGGTCTCCTGGAATTCCCTAATTTTCATGCCCAAAAGACATCATCCTTTATGCTTTCATGATTTTATCTTGCCCTTGTTTCTTGCACATTTTAATTATTTTTAACTTCAAAAACTAAAACAAATGAAACCATATATAATTACGTAAGACTAAGGTAGTTAATGAGCATTTCCTGGTTGTTGAAAGTTTTCATATTGAGGTTGGATGATCAGCTGGCAAGGATGCAATATAAGTCATGGCTGTAATTACATCACAATTTTAGTTCAAAGGAAATTCTTGGTTGAGGTAGGCTTGTTCCTTCCTGCTGTATGAGGTATGATCATAAAATATACAGTGAATGAGAATGTATCCCAGAAAAATACACACCGCCCTTAATTCCCCTTCAATACCTCCACACAGATTTACCCCATCATATTTGCCACTTTTTAAAGCAATTCTGGAAGTCCTCTTTCATGAGTATCATCACAAAATACAATCAAAAGTATGGCAAATGCTACTGCCAACTGCTATCCAATGAAAAGACAAGCTCATAAAAACATTAATGTGTGTCCTCGTTCACCTTACTCAGGATCTGGCACCATGTGACTTCTGGCCCCTCCTCAAAGTGAAAATGACAATGAAAGGTAAACATTTTGCATAAATTCAAGACACTGAGGCCATTAGAGCATAACTGAAAGAGTTCCACAACTACTTCAGAAAGTGGCAAAAACAACGAAATGAGGTTTTCAAAGTGAGGGGGAGTATTTTAAGGGGCATGGATGCCATTGTGTCTTGTGCTGTAATAAACTTTTAAAAATGTAAACATGCACCATATTTTTCAAATACACTTCATATACTTTAGTATTTTCATGTAGGGAGGACATCACACCATATTCCAGGAAGGTTCACTATGGTAAATAAGTTCATTCCTGTGACTTTTCAGACAAGCATCCAGAACTTGGACTGATTTTGTAACCAGAACATTACACAGTAATCTGTTGTTAAATGTAGTAGTCTCCTTTTACCCAAGAGGAATGTGATCTAAGACCCCTGGTGAATGGCTGAATTCACAGATACTACTGAACTTCATGTATATATTGTTTTCCCTACTTGTTCTTACCATAGATTTTAGCAACTCAACATAAAAGTTTTTCCTCTTGTCATTAAGTCACACACTTTCACCTTTTCCAATAAAAGAAGCACATTACAGCTTCTCTTTGGCATATTTGAATTACTGATATCACTACTCTTTTACTTTGGGACCATTAATAAATAAAACTATGGTTACCTGAACATAAGCAGTGTGACACTACGATAGTTGATGTGAAACAGAGACAGCTCTCAGTGACAAATCAGGTATATTAGGTAGTGTACACAATCTGAATACTCTGGACAAAGGGGTCATTTACTTCCCAGCCAGAGTGAATGAGATGGCCTGAGTATTCCTTGTGCCAGAATAACATGTTATTAGAACCTTATGAATTGTTTTGTGTTTTTTTTGGAATTTTCCATTTAATATCTTCAGATTATGATTGAGTAGGTGCCTGAAACCAAAGAAAACAAAACTATAGCTGAGGAAGGACAACTGAAGATCATACCTCTAAAATCCAAAAAGGCTATAAACATACTCTTTGTGCAGAAAAATGAAAATATACAAAAAACCTGATACTCAGGTATTCTATAACCCTCTAAAGCCCACCAGCGGGACCCTTGGGGTAATAACTTTGGTTCCATGACAGATGATGTCTGTGGAGTGGGAGAAAGGAAGAAAAACAAAGAAATACCAAGTCTTGGATAGCTCCTTAAATAATAGCCAAGTATCAAAAGTTGACTCCATCTTTCATTCTTTGACATTAGAGCAAAATGTCTTCCCAAGGTACATAGGTCTACTAATAAGAGTGGCAGGATGTGGATACATAGATGCTAATGAATGAAAGGGGGCTGCAGCTACTTTTTGTCAGCCCTAGAATCAGACAACGGAAGTTGGAACCAAATTTGCCTCTTATTTCTCAGTGATCTTGAGAATGACCTATGGCCATCTTGAGGTCATTTTTCCTTCTCTATGAAATAAGGACTTCAGCATCCACCTTGTCGCAATTGCCATAAAATTTTGTGATCACTTATAGAAAGTGTCAAGCTCTGAACTTGGTACATAGTGGAAAATGTAGCTGGTGCCTCTCTCCCTGTAAATGTACAAAGAAGTAAAACTGTACAAATAAAGTTTATAAGAAGTCTCTAAGCTCTGCGAATAACTTTCCATTCTCTTTTGGGTGGGGCGGGGTTGCTTTTGTTTTATTTGGAAATGGGTATCAAACTCGGGACCTTCTATTTGCGGGGCAGACAGAGGCACCACTGAGCTAAATCCCCAGCCCTGAATAACTTTCCATTCTAAGTTCAATTATCTTGACCTTTAGGAATTATCTACCCAATGACAGGCAACCTGTTAAGAATTGTGTTAGATACAGAGGGTCTGCTGGGAGGGCAGAATTCTCACTTGGTCTCCAGGGCTCTGGAAGGTACAGATCTCTAAAAGGGCTGGCCACATAAGCAGCTGACACATCAGCAGAGATTAGAAGGAGCACAGTCTAATTCATTAGAAAGAGCACAAACTAATTGAAATAAGAGAAAGGTAGTGAAGTGAAGCAACTATTCAGCAACCTTTCACATCATTACTAAAGATGTTGTCTTTAGCTTTGTCACCTAAAAAGCTGCCATGCATCTCTTCTCCAAAGCAAGAAGTAGGGTGAGGCAAATGAGCCAGGATATTGCAAGCAAGCGTCAAATCTTAGCTTTATTGAAATGTTTGGTATTTTGCATACTACAGATTTTTACATTAATTATAGTACTTTCAATTGATGTATTGATCACTGAGTTTGGGACAACCCTTAAGTTTTTCACCCAGTTGTGCTCATTTCTTCTGAATTTCCAATTGTTGAAATATAGTGCCATTGCATCCAGTGAACCCCAAGAAGGACTTAGAAGATTCAATAGCAAATTATATCCAGAGCCACGTTTTACTACAGCAAAGAACACAGTAAAAAGATATGGCATCCAGAAAGGAACAACACAGACTTCTGATATCTTCCTTGTCTGAAGACACATGGGGTTGTAGTCTTACTCTCTAGCAATGAACATCAGGTATGTGTATGGAATGACTCTTCTGGTGGACACTGCTTTGAACTCAGGGACTGAGGTTTTTATGACACCGAGGGATGTTTTTCTTATAGACGTAACTTGTTACATTGTCGTTGCTGTATAACCAACTGTGGCAATGAAACATCAGGACCTCAACAAAAAATTCAAGTGTACCTTGCACAGCATCAATATTGATCTTTATGTAAAGCATCCTGACAAACCAGTGCAGCATGGCACATCACTCCAGGTATATGAGCAAGTCATCAATTACTAACACCCCAGTTGGAGGGCACACACCTGAAGTTGATCAAGGGTCATTCAGAATTCTGTTGAGGACACTCAAGGAGTAAGCAACCAGACCTGCTGCATTAGCTCTTTTCTCACAAGAACTCAATGCAGGTCATCAAATGTTCACCTTTATGATAATTATGCTTGGGGATAAGTTGTGCTCATTGAAGAACATGTCTAGACCAATGTCAACCGACTTCCTAGAATTTCCTTGAAGCCTAGACTTCTCGAGGACCCACCCGTTCCTGTGAAAGAAACTGGGACCGCAGCGAGGAAATCTACCTGACAAAGTGAAAGAAGTATTGCTGCTTTGCTCAACCGTTCAAGACACAAAAGTGGGGAAAGGGAGGGCGGCCTTCCAGGCCTACCAGCAAAAGGCAGCCTTCGGGTCCACTTCCCACATGCTGTCCAAAAAGACTGAGGAGAGTGTTGCTCACACATCCACATGAGCTTATTCCTTCCTCTAGGAATAACACATATCACCCCCCTACACACACAAGACTTGTGGGAAAGTAAGAGAAGGGATGTGGGAAACCAGGGTGTCTTCCCAATACTGAGCATGGGAGCAGATGTTTCCAACGCAAATGGGAAAAAGAGTGAATATGCTACTGAAGAAAATAGTTGCTGAAGTTCCTCCCTAAGACTAAAGTTCCATCCCACATTTCCAGTAATGGGAAGAAAGAGGTCTTCTCTTGTCAGAGTTCAGAATCACTGTTCTTAGTCTCAGTGTGATCGAGAGGAATCCCCACGTCAGACCCGTGTCCCTTAGTCTCCAGTGGTGAGCCTTTCTGTCCTGAGAACCCAGCCCTCTAGCAGCTTCATATCTCTCTTCAACAACTTCAGGTGATGACACAGACTGCGTGTTAGCACCAGAAACAAGGCAAGGTTGGCCACTTTCACCACTCATTCAATATAGTCCTTGGGATTTTAAATAGAGCAATTAGGCAAAAGAAGGATGTAAATGGGAAGAGAAGAAGTCAAACTATCCTTGTTTGCAGGTGATACGATCCTGTATTCAGATGATCCTAAAGACTCCACCAAAAGAGTTTCAGAGCTGATAAATGAATTTAGCAAATGTGGCAGGATATAAAATTAACATTTAAAAATCAGTTACTTTACATGAATAATAGACTATGTAATAAAAAATCAGGAGAGCAATTTCATTCACAATATCTTTAAATAAAGTAAAATGCAGTACCTAGGAAATGGTCTAACCAAGGAGGTGAAAGACTTCTACAGTGAAAATTGCAGGCTACTGAAAAAGAAATTGAAGAAGACACCAGAAAACATAAAGACCTCCTGTGTTCGTGAATTGGCAAAATTAATATTGTTACAGTGGCTGTGCTACCGAAAGTGATCTACAGTTTCAATATCATCTTCATCAAAATACCAAGGAAATTCTTCAGAGAATTAAAATTAAAAATCCTAAAATTCATATGGAAACACAGAAGACCCACAGTAGCCAAAGGTAATCCTAAGCAATAAGTGCATGGCTGGAAGCAACACAATACTGAATTTCAAATTATATGACAAGCCTAGTAACAAAAACAACATGGGTAATGGCACAAAAATAGACACGTAAACCAATAGAATAGAAAAGAGGACATGGAAACAAACCCACGCAACTATAGCCACCTGATTCTGGACAAAGGAGGCAAAAATATACTTTGAAGAAAAGGCAGCCTCTTTCCCAAATGAATCTGGGGAAGCACCACATGTAGAAGATTGAAACTAGATCCCTATCTCTTACCCTGCACAAAACTCAGATCAAAATGGATCAAGGGTCTAGGTTTAAGACCTGAAACTTTGAAACCTCTAAATGAAATCATAGTGGAAACACTTGAAGCCACAGACACAGGCAAAGACTTCCTGAATAGGACTTCAGGCACAGGGAATAATAGCAACAAACAACAAATAGAATTACATCAAATTTAAAAGTTTCTGGATAGCAAGGAAAACTACTAACAGAGTGAAGAGACAGCCTATAAAATGGGAGGAAATCTTTACCAGCTACCCTTCCAACAGAGGATTAATATCTAGGATATATAAAGAACTCAAAAAACTTAACACTAAAAAATCCAAAAGCCCAATGAGTAAATGAGCAAAAGAATTAGATGTTCCTCAAAAGAAATACAAATAACTAATAAGAATATGAAATACTGTTCAACATCTTAATCACTAAGGAAATGCAAACTAAAACTATATTTCTGAGTGTGGTGGTGCACACACGTAATCCTAAGCACTCAGTACTCGGGAGACTGAGGCAGGAGGATTGCTGGAAGTTTGAGGCCAGCCTGGGCTACATAGCAAGACCCCACCTCAACAAACCAAAAAGTAAACAAATAAAGAAAATAAAACCACTTTGTGATTCTGTCACATCTGTAAGAATGACTATCACCAAGATTACAAAAATAAATAAATAAATAAAAATAAACACTGGTGCAGATGTAAAGAAAAAGAAAGTACACTGCTGGTAGGAATGTGAGTTGATACAGCCACTACACAATCAGTATAGAGGTTCCTCAAAAACTAAAAGTAAACCTAACATATAACTCAGCTATACTCCTTGGTATATACCCAAAGGGATTAAAGCCAACTTAACTCTAGATATACCTGCACACCTATGTTTATTGTGGTATCATACAATAGCCAAGATATGGAACCAGCCTAGATACCCATCGACAGATGAACAGATGAAAGAAAAATAGTACAGGGCCAGGGATGTGGCTCAGTGCTACGGCACCTGCCTGGGAAGCACAAGGTCCTGAGTTCAATTCCCAGTACAAAAAAAAAAAACTAAATTAAAGAAAAGTAGTATATATACACAATAGTGTATTATCCAAACATAAAGAGGAACAAAACTTTGTCATTTGCGGGAAAATGGAAGGTCTGGAGACCATCATGTCACATGAAATAAGCCAGACTCCGATGATTATGACCTGTTCTCCCTAATATATAGAATCTTTAAAAGACAACAAGGAAGGAAAGGAGAGATGTCATCAGACAAGAAGGAATGAGAGAAGAGGAAGTAGGTAGTGAGGACTTGGATATGAGCAAAATACTTTATATGCATTGAAACTTCTCTACCAAAAATGCGAAACTACTCAGGAGAGCAGGGTGAGGAGGTGGTAGGGCAGGAAAATGATCAAAATATGTTACGTGCATGCATAAATCTGCAAGAATAGAATCCACTGATCTGCATAACCATTAAAAAAAAGAGTGGAAAAACAAATATACATCAACTGATGGATGAAGATAAAAAATGTGATCCATCCAACACAACATCCATGGACCATTACTGTATATAGCAATAAAGAGAATGAAGGACACATGCTACAATTCCCATAACCATGTGGGGAAAAAGTTGGCAAACCCAAGGGCCAAGTTCAAGCCCAGCCGTTTTTGTAAATAAACTTTCACTGGAACAACTAGGCATTGTCTATAACAGCTTTTGTAACACAGCAGCAAATTTCAGTGGCCTATGATGCTTAAAATAGATATTATCTTACTCTGTACCTATAAAGTTTGTCCCCTAACACAGAGAAAGAAAGGCACTTTTGTCATTATTTATGCCATCAGTGTTTAACCGATCAGATCCATCAGCAGTGTTTCTAAATCAGCTATGAGAAAATTAAGTAAATCAGTATTTTGCTGATGTCTCACTATTAGAACAAGTCCAGAAGATGACCAGCATAAGGAAAACAATTAATAGATTGCTGCTATCAGATCTTCTCTTGAATTTGAGTACATATATTCAGGTTGCCTTGTCGATATGATTCAATTCAACTCCAGAAAACCTAAGCAAGCTTCTCGCATTAGGAAGTGTTTGAATACCTACATCATGATGCAGGTAGTTGTGAGAAAGAGGTGAGTTCAGTAAAGTCAGAGAAAGCAGCCATGACAGAATGAGTAATTACTATTGCTCAGCTCTCTGTAGAAGAGGAAAGTGCTTTTAAAACTTCTCTGGTTAGATCTATTTTTTCCAGCTTATCCAGACCATCTTATGCCTTCATAAACCCCTCTTTCGAAAGAAAAATAATCATAAGTTATGAAATTGAATTGTATATGCAAACATTTGTGCAACCATCCCCCCAAAATGTCTTGTGTCAGTGTATTATTGTTCTTGGTGCTAATGTTTCAGGGTACACTGTCGTTGTTAATTAAGTACATATGTCTAGAAAATTGCTGAGTTCAGTTTGGGCCATATAGTATTCACTCGACCAAAATTGCATATCGGCTGGCCAGCGTATTACAATTATTCCAAGAGTACATCATTAGTGAAACTCTACAGTCTAATTCTTACTCTCAGAAATCCATTTGGACCACTGTCTCCAGTCCAGTTGCCTTTTTCCAGTGACACCGATAGATTTTTTTTTTTGTAGGTGATTGAATGTCTTTGGTATATTAAAAAAAACCTGCCTTTTGTTGAAACTGGGTGATGGGTAAATGGGAGTGAATCACTTTATCTATTTTGCGTGTTTGAAAATGTCCATATTAAAAGATTTTTTATATGAAAAAAGAAAAAAATTAAAAACAAAAGAGGATATATTTTAAAAAAATAAAACCTGATGATCGGGTCTGGTTGGTTTTTATTCATGAACACCCTCTCTTCTGTCATTAGTGCCAGTACCTGGAGCTTATCACTTCCATCCGCGGTACCTCCTAGTGTGTAAAAAACAAAGGTATTCAGCTGGGAATTTAGCTCAGTGGTGCCGCCACCTGCCTCAGGAGTACAAGGTCTTAAATTCAATCCCCGGTACCAAAAAATGAAGGCATTCAGAAGAGAATGTAAAATGGCTTCTTAGTATTTCCTAGTGGAGCAAGCCATTGAGAAGCACTATGAGAAAACATTTGAGGCAGAATGTATATTCTAGCTGTATTGCATATACAGCTGGTCCTCCATATTTGGATTCAACCAACTGTGGTCAAAAATATTTGAAAACAATTGGATTTTTATTGAACATGTACACATTTTTTTCCACGTCATTATTCCCTGAGCAACACATTGTACAATTGTTTACAAAGCATTTATTTTGGGGTTTTAAAATTAATTTTATTGGTATACTTTCGAAACATTTAATGATCCGATTCATCATAGGAAATTTTACCTGTACATAATATATCTTGATTCTTCTTTTTTCCCCATTTGTCTCCCCTCCCTTCAAAAAGTTTTTTTTTCCTTTTTTTTTTTTGCCTTCTATTCTCTTTTTACATTTATTTTGTATTAGATATTATAAGTAAGCTAGAAATGATAAAGCATCTGAGATTATATACATAGGTTATATGCAAGTATCAGTCCATTTTATCTAAGGGGCTTAAATATTTATGTAAATTATTTTTTTATCAATGGGGGTTCCTGGAGCCAATTGTCCAGATACCAAAGGGTGAGTGTATACCTCTTCAAGAGAAGGATACTTGTGAAATAAGCTTTCATCAATAGCTGTTCTTCATTCATTAACTCCATTTATTAAGCTCCTGTGTATAGAAAGCCTTGAACTGAATAGGAAAACGCAAATGCAACATTTGTCTTTGATAAACAGGACAAAGAAGCAATACCTAATTCCTGAAATTTAACACTACCCAGTCTTGGACCCATATTTTGATCACCAAAAACTAATAGGTGCAGGGGATTTAGTTCAGTGGCACCATGGCTGACTTGTAAGCTCAAGGGCCTGAGTAAGATCCCGAGTACCGCAAAAAAAAAAAAAAAAA
>NW_022900948.1:27085301-27099310 GCF_012274545.1 Fukomys damarensis | reverse complement strand
AAAAAAAAAAAAAAAAAAGGAAAGGAAAGAAAGAGTCTGCTGGGGATTTAGCTCAGTGGTTCCACCACCTACCTTGCAAACACAAGTTCCCAAGTTTGATCCCTGGTACCAAAAAATCAATATAGCACAGCTCAGGCTTAATACATTAACAGAGTACCTACTCTCTGTAAGGTTTTAAAGTAGACTCTAAAAATATGGAAGAAAAATAAGGTACAGTCTCTATTCTTAGTCTAAAACAGATTTTATCAGACTGATAACAAAACAGATTATTCAGGGAAAGGACATAAAAAGAATTAATGTATTGTGTACATACCAACTCCCTGCGATGAATATAATCAGTATGCACTGCAAACATGTACTATTAAAATTAAAAAAATAATTAATGGTGGGATATACAGAGTTCTATAGGATCACAAATAAAAGGTTCAAGGAAGATTTCATGACTTAAAACCAAATCATCATGAGGCGTGGAAAGGACCAATAAGTGAAAAAAGATAAGAATCAGAGAGTTATAAAATAGCGTGAGTACGTACCCAGAATTATTGAAATAATAAAATAAAATAAAATTATCACTAGTGTATAAGTACCTCACAATAAGTCCAGCTCAAAATAGTCACTTATTAGATACAGGGGTGTTTTGTTTTGTTTTGTTTTGTTTTTTAAGTACAGGTTGAGTATCCCTAACACAAAATTCCAAAATCTGAAACTTTTGGATTTCAATACAATGCCACAAGTCTGACATACACTCTGCTCATGCACAAAATTACTACAAAAATTATAAAATTGCCTTAAGGCTATGCATATTTTGTGTATACAAAACATAAATAAATTTTGTTTAGAATTGGGTCCTGTTGCCAATATACTCATTATGAGTATGCAAATATTCAAAAATCTGAAACACTGTGTCCCTAGTAGGAAGAGGTAGGAGTGCTTTATTTTATTTTAGATAAGGGATACTCAATCTGTATTTATTACATGAACAAATGAAGGCAACTCTATAATGACAAGAATGTTCACAGTTGCACCGTCTCTCATAGTCAAAATGGCTAAATTGTGTGATATCCATGCAATGGAATATTAAAAAATAAATGTATTGCTGCTACACAGATAAGTCTATGAGCATAATGCTCAGTGAAAGAAGCCAGACATGGAAGAATGAGTCCTATAGAATCTCATTCGTTAAAGTTCATAAACAGGCAAAGCCAATGTATGTGATTAATTCAGAACAGAGTTTACCTTTGGGCCCAAGGTAATGGGAGTGGGGCAGAATCAGAGTCGTCCGTGAAAATCTTAATCTGATAGGATTACACGGTGTACATTCTTTGAAATAATTCTCCAAGTTGTAAACTTATAATTTGTGCAACTTTCTGAATGCATATGCATATTGTTCAACATGGCTTCAGTGTCCCTGCTGAAATGATAGGGCCCTGACATAGATTTGCTGTATCCAGAAGGAGTAAGAGTCAGACTCCATAGTGGCCAAGGTTCTCAATGCACCTGTGGCTTCTAGTTGCCGTCAGTGGTTATCCAGATGGCTGAGCACAGACAAGTCACAGCTTCAGAGTCATAGAAAACCCCCTCCCTGGAGGCCTCCCAAAGGTGTTCCCTCCTATTTTTCACACATTTCACCATGAGAAGCAGTTTCCTCTGAGAAGGCATCTTCAAGGGCCCCCATACCATTTCTGACTCCATACCATCCTTTGCAGGAGGAGATAGGCTAAGATAAGATCATGTAATGAGATTGATTAAGGTTATTGGCATACAGATAGCAAAAATACCTTCAGGATCCAAGCAACTATTTAGAATCGAATGGCCATGATCATAGAGACAGGCACACCTGTGGACTTTCTCATCCTTTCCCTGCCAGTGCCTCTCTTCTGCTCAGATGGTTTTATCTCTCCCTCCTCTTATGTCAAGCTGCTCTTGTAGCAGAAGAACAGAGGATGGAAACATGGGAAGATCCTTAGAGAGATGTCACAAAAGCAGGATAAGTGGAAGCCACTGTTGCTACAGAATGATGCCCACTCTTACAGTTTCCATGGGAAAAACAAAGGGAGACAGAGGTAGAATGAAACCTCTTACACTCATGACTCCACTCTAGCTTTGATTAGAGACAAAAAACAAAGTTCCTCTAAGACCAGATTATGAAATTCCCTTCATGCCCAAGTGTAGCCATCAGAAAACAGGACTGTTTACAGGTCCTCTCTAAATCTTCCACCCTGGGCCAAAGCCAAAAGAGTTATTTATATAGAAGAGGTTAAAAGCAGGCAACCCAGATCAATCATAAAATTCTGCACTCACACATAGGTAACTCTATTCTCAAGACTCAAAAGAGCAATTTGCTGTTATAGAAGTGGATTCAAGGTCAAGCTGGTAAGTGAAATGGGGTCAAAATGGAGCCTAAGCCTGGGGTTTATGGTCAAGGAATAAATGAAATGTCAGGACTCAGGAGCAGGATCACTAGATGTGGGGGATTGTTGCCTCTCGGAAGCACATCGAGCACTGATGTTTGCTCTAGACTTGTCTAACTCCTGCTTCTGAGCACTCATACCATTCCTGGCTGCCTTCTTACTTGAAATTCAACTCTTCGCCCATTTTCAGCCTCAGTTTACTTACACTCTGCCCTCTCTCCAACCACCCAATACACTCAGTACTAAAGTGAAAATGAAGAGTAAGGGTCTTTGACCTTCATATTTCATCAAATGTAAGATGCTTACTAAAAGATGCATCATAATTTCACATACTACTAAAGTGTTCCAATTAAAATTAATACATCTTCCTCTGTAAAATGCAACAATTCAGTGATGTAAAATTTTGGAAAAAAGGAAAGGTGCTGCTTAGAATCAGTTTTACAGCTATTACTTGGGCAGAAGTCAGGGGATGTGATGTTATTAGCAATTCTGTTTCACAAGATTGTGTATATGAATTTAGAGGCCCTTGATACCAATCTCTCAAAGCTCTAGAAGTTTCAATGATTAGGTTTCATTTCCAATACTGATATTACACTTTAGCTTTCAAACTAGAGGAGTACCTTGGAGAATTATATAGACCTGCCAAAATATCAGCATAAGCAATTTTGAAAGGGTGACAAGTATTAAACTTGATGAATTTGGTATATTTAATGTGTATTTATGTTTCAATTATCTTAAAGACTATGGGGATGAGGAGAACTAATTCTATAATCAGGAACAAAACTCCTCAAAGCCTCAATACCTTTGCAATACTCACACCAACAAATGCTTTTACTTTGTGTATTTGAAACAGATTTTTGAATTTTGTGGAGCTGATCCTAAAAAACTGGAAGCAAAGATTCAAGAACTAATGTAAGCTGTTCTCCAAAACAAAATACAGTTGGGACATTTTCAGAGGCAACTGCAAATATGTTTGTGTTTTTATTTGCAGCAAATATTGTAATGTTCTTATCAGCTCATCTCCTAATGCTGTACTGGGGGAATGTCTCATTGTAATCTCACTGCAACATTGCTTAAAATTATTGCAATATCAGAATTGTGTCATTTTCATTCCCAGAGTTGCCTTTTGCAGTTGATCTGAGCTCATTCCTTAGGCAATATTTTCATGACTTTCATAACAGAAGCCCAGCACAGATAAATACTAGCAGGACATCAAAGTTTTCCAAAGACTGCCACAGATGCAGTTTTTCTGAATGATCAAGGAACCAATGAAAGCATTATTGCTCTGGTGCCCTCCAAATACATAAAAGTTTCTTAGTAGTGGAGCCCTTGTTGGTGGTACAAAATTCTTCTACAGTGCATCACCTTATATTTGAACTGCATCCTTTTCCTCTCATTCTGCCTTTCTAAAATTCCCCTATAAATTATTTTTCAAATCCTACAAAAAACAAAAATGAGAAAGTCCTTTCATTACCTACAATTATTTTAAAAAAACAAACCTGAGATATCTCAGCCATCTGGAGCCAAGAATATGATTCTTTCCATACTACCTGAGGATGTTCCCTGGTGAACACTAGAGTCACAGAACACAGCCATTAGTAACTGACATTTTGCAAAGCCTAGAACCCATGTGCTTTGTCACAATCCCCTAGGCTATAAAGTAGGGGGAAACAGTATTGCTAGCTTAAGCCAAATTGCACAGCAAATTCTTACAGAGCACATACTCTGTGCTAAACACAGCTACAAACTCTAAAAATAAAACTTCATTTATAAAATCCATTTCAGAGATGGTGAGCATTCACATGAGATTAGTAATAGAGGGAAAAGCTGTGGAGAATCTAAGAATTTCCACATAATTCTTCCCTCTTCTCACTTCAACCATCCTTTCTATTGCTACAAGTACTGGTGGTCCCTGCCAAATATTGGTAGTTCCTGCTGATAACTCCCAAGCCAGACCACGCTTTCCATTAGAAAAGCCTCTGGGTACCTGAGCGGTGGTTTGGGGGGCTGGGGCGGATAACAACAGAAGAGCTATTTTACTCCTACTATGAGGATGGGCGTGCGAATGGTGAGAATTCCAGAAAAACGAGATGCTGGAAGAAATTAAAATATAACCCTGTAAAAATACACTTTGAAAATAAAGTGATAATTTAAAACAAAGCATCTGACAAAAGGCTGTATATACATCTTTGTTTACCAATATAAATATCGTGTGCTAAAATGCTAAAGCCTTTGCGTTCATCACCATGTTTAACCTTTACAGCAATCCTATGCTTAAGAAGCATCGCGCTGGGCAAGGTCTAGCAGCTCACTCTTTCGGAGCAATTGTGGCGGTTGCCAATTTCTGTGGTGCAAATACTTGATAGACTTTAAGCTGCCACCGGCATCTCCGAACGGAGTTGGAAAGAGATTTGCACAGCAGGCTCTCATGTACCCGCGAGAGAGGGACTCCGCTCCCGCTCCCATTCCCTACCGCACCGCCGCCACCCCAGACCCTGGACTCTCCTGCCACCACCACCTGCTGCCCCCACCCTGGGGGTAGAGTCCGGGGCTTCCCCACAAATACCACCCAAGTGCTCCACCTCTGAAACACACCCTAGCCCAAGAGATGCCATTATTTTTATCCCTATTTTCTTACACAGGAGAAAATAGACATAAAGACATAAATGACTTGCTCAAATTTTCACAGAAGAATTTGTACTAGACCCCAGGCTTTGTGACACCAAGGATTTAAGCAAAGTAGTATAATTGAACATATATATAATGATGCAACGTTTATCTTAAACTCTACCACTCACGCTCTGCTTCACAAAATTAAGGGTCAAAGAATTCAGATTTCTTGTGTGTGCCCTCACTTTTTTTTTCTCTCATTGAGTTTACTGGTACATTTTAGGTATCCAGTACAGTTACATTCATCATTGCGATCTTGTACCTTTACATATGTGTCCTCACTTTTAAAAGGGCATGTAGAGGGCTGGGGATGTAGCTGCATGGTAGAGACCTGCATGTGCAGGACCTTGGACTTAATCACCAGCATGGCAAGACAAAGGGGTAAAAAAGGAAGAAACAAACACAAAAGAGTGGCAAAATGAGATAGAATTGTATGACAATGGCAGTTCTTGAAATCAGACTTGGATTCAAAAATTGCAAGAGCATTTTGGTTCCCAAAAATGTATTTTCTCTCTCTTTTTTTTTTCCTTTATAACTAAAAATCATAAGTATCTTCCGGGATGCTTTGTGGCCCAGATCCTTGGCCCCAGGGGCGGAAGGAAACTAGGAAACAAAGACTGTACTGCTTCTGAGACATCTGACTGCTTGTCTCAAGCCTGCTACTTCTTCCCCACAAGCCTGACCTTGCCACAGAGGCAAGGGTAGAAAGTTCTATGGACCATAGTGTTTTTTAAATCTGCGGGCCCTGATGTGTTCTAAGTATGTTAAACAGGACAAAGAAGAGGCGTTCCCACTCCACCAAAAGCAGGAGCCCAGTGGGGCCTCAGCCTCTCTCTTTTCACCCATCCTCCACACATCACTTTGCCAAGAGCAAGAGACAGGTGAGGGAGGCCCACATAGGGCCTTCACCTGAATCAGACAGGTGAAGATGCCAGTCCTGGATGGAAGCCAGGGCAAACGATGACCTTGCTGAAAGGCAAAAGACGTGGCCGGGGAGCTGTGGACCAGAAGGAGGCCTTGGGCCTAGATCAGCACTGTCCCTGGTACACGTGAGTACGTCTGGCACTTTAGCTAAGGCACCACATGTCCAAGAGCACAAGCCATGGAAAGGATGACTTGAAGATTATCCTACTGTTGGGGACCACAGAAAGGTCAATGTACGCACATGAATGTTTAAGGTTGTCGATATACAATGCTGTTCACTTTGTGTTGTTATCACAGCACACCACAGACCAGTAGTTTATAAAGAAGAGACTGTTTCTCACTGGCCTTAAGGGCTGAAGAGTCCAAGATCAAGGTGCTGGCCTCTGGCATAGTGCTGGCAAAGACAGGGGATGAGAGAACATGTGTCTTAGAAAGAAAGGAAAGGGTGAAACTCGCTGTTATAAGAAACACTTGGCCAGTCATAGGCGTAAAATATGTATCTTACTGTCTCTTTTGGTTTGAAAGTTCAAAAGCTATTGCCATAAAGTCCTAACCTCGGGGCACGGGATTTAGCTCAGTGGTTCCACCCGCTGCCTTGCAAGCACAAGAACCAAAGCTCGATTCCCAGTACCACAAACACACACACACACACACACACACACACACACACACACACAAAGTCCTAACCTTTGTCAGGGGTTGCCTAGTACAGGAATTCTCAAAGTAAGGATGTGGGGTCAGAAGCATCAGCACGGCCCTGAACTACTTAAAATACACATTTCAGGTGCCCTTCAGACACCCTGAGTCAGAAACCACTGGGTGCAGGTCTGGGCACCCATGGAAAATCCAGGTGATTCTGATGCACATTCGCGCTCAAGCCCCACTGATGAAGGGGGATTGATTAGAGAAGGCAGTGAGGCAGTCAGAACAAACGAGTAATGGCAGCGCAATTTGCAACTTTCTGGTAAACAAGAATCCCAATCAAACAAGGAAGAAAAGAGCTACGAAAGTCCCATCAAAGTTTAGTGATTAGCCCAAGGTAGGGTGCGTGCCTGTAATCCCTGTACTCGGGGAGCCTGAGGCAGAAGGATCCAGAGTTCTAGCCTGGGCGTGGCAACTCAGTGATTTAATGAGACCCGGTCCCAAAATAATTTTTTGAAATGAAAGGGTTAGGATATAGCCTGGCATGAAGACCCAAGTACATGGGGAGGGGGGAAGTGAAAGTAAAGAAAAAGTAACATCTGTCAGTGATATCCATAAAGTTAAAAAGCAGTCAGCCTGTGTCCCAATGAAGTCTGCATGATTGTTTTTGCTCTTCAGCACACAAACACATTAACCCACCCTTCAACATTGGAAGGGCAACCATATCATTTAAAAAATACTAACAAAATAGAATTAGTTTTGTGCATTGAGACAGTACTCATCTGAATGAGCAAGACACATTTACAATATTTGTGTAATTGGGAGGTGGAGCTATTTATGTTCCCTGCCCCCCCTCCTGAGGACTAGGATTGAACCCAGTGTCTTGCACATACCAAGCAGGTGCTCACTTATTGAGCTAAACACCAGGTCTCTTTATTTTTATGTCTATCTCTATACAGTTGAAGGCACTACAAGTTACCTTATAGAGATGCAATTCTATTTCCTGCCATCAGTATGACCTTTCCTTCTCTGAAAGAGGCACGCCCACACAGTATCTCAGAGTCCTCACACAACCTGATGAGGCCATATAGTAATACTGTTCCCACTGTACAGACATGAAAACTCAGAGAGCTTCATGTTTCATCCAAGGTCACCCAGCTAGAAAGTTGTTGAGCACAATCAGATCATGGGTGTGCTGAAGAAAAAGTCATGTTAAATCAGATGACAGACATTCTTACCTAACCAAGCTGCCTCGGTCCTTTTATTTATTTATTTGGTGTCATACTCAGATCCATCTACCCTGTAATCAAGGAAATGTATTTCAGAAAATCCTGTGGGTATTTAAAAATCCGTGACTCCAGTCATTTTTACATGTGTCATTGCTGCTCACTATTGAAAAAGAGAAAAGTGAGAAAGAAGAAATGTCAGGGCTGCTTTTTTTTGTTCAAGTTTTTTCTTTTTTTTTTTTTTCTGGTACCAGGGATCGAACTCGGGACCTTGCACTTGCGAGGCAGGCAGCAGAACTGCTGAGCTAAATCCCCCGGCCCTCTTTAAGTTTCTAAGGGAAAATATTTAGGATTTTCATATTAGGTGTTCTCTCAATGGGAAGCATTTGTTTTATTATTCCTCTTTGAAGTTTTATTTCGTTTTTTACTTTTGTATTTTTTATTTATTTTGGTGCTGGCAATTCAATTCAAGGCCTTGTACATGCTATGCACATGTTCTACATACACACCCAGAGCTTTCAAGAAACTTCTGACAGCACATGAATAAGGGAACAGAGAAGAGCAGATGAGGAATAAGAGTTTAAGCAATAAAGTCTATTTCCATAAAGCCAGTGCTCCCCTCAGGCAATCCTTACTCCTTCCTACTCAAGAGGGTTCAGCTTTTCTCCAGAAAACTCCTCCATCGATGCTGAAAATGTCATGTAGGTCTATTCTGGTAAGAATGTAATTTCTAGCCAGGCGTGGTGGTACATGGCTGTGATCCCAGCCCTCAGGAGGCTGAGGCAGGAAGATCTACTTGATTTTTGATCCTAGCCTGGGCTACAGAGTGAGTTCAAGAACAGCCTGAACTATGTAGCCAGACCCTGTCTAAAAAAAAAGAAAGCCACGTCTGCCAGAATTTCTTAGCCCTATCAGTGCTTGCAAACCTATGGCATGCACGCTGCAATAAGTTATTTGTAGCACTGAAAGCTCTGAAAGGTTTGCCATCTCTTCTAGACTTTCCAACTCGGCCACCTTACTACCACTTAATAGATTTTCTTTTTGCATATAAATAAATGTTTTTAAAATCACAACTTTTTATCACCACAGTTTATATAGAAGACAAATATCATCCTCAGAAGAAGAAAATTTTAAAACCGAGTACATATGTTGAAAAACAAAGTGACTTTTATTTTCAGTTCCAAATTGGTGTGTGGTTTATAAAGATTCCAAGCCTGAGTGGTGTGTTCCCCCCTCCCCCTCCTTCTCGCCTCTCCCCCAAAAAAACTACTTCCTTGTCCCCCTTTTCCCCTTTCTGTCCTTCTCTCCCACTCTCCCTCTAGCAGGATAAGCAACTCTTAGATTTTAAAAAGGACAAAATTTATATCAAAGCTAGGCAAAGTGGCACATGCCAACTGTCCCAGCTACACAGGTAGCTGCGCCGGGAAGATTACAAATTTGAAGCTAGCCTGGGCGACTTAGTAAGACCTCGTCTCAAAATAAAAAATTTAAAAGGCCAGGGATATAGGTCAGCGGTAGAGCACTTGCCTAGCACATACAAATCCCTGGATTTAATATTCAGTACTGCAAAAATGAACAGACAAAAAGAAATGGCTATATGGAACTCTCTCTGTTTTCTGTTCAGTTTTTCTGTAATTCTAAAACTGCTGTAAAAAAAATAAAGTCTCATTTTTAAGAGTGCATATAAAAGTAAAATTAGAATTTTCAATTTCTAAAAGACAAATTAATATTCTCATTGGCTAAATTAGATTATTTAGCCAAACCTCCATACTATCTCAGATCTTCAGAAATTATTGTCTAAAGTTACCTCACACACAGTAACATTAGTCCATGGTCCATATTTTTGTAACACATTGCTTAGTCAAAGTTTAATTACATGAAAAATAAGAAAAAAATGTCAAATCTAGACTTTGAATGGTTTTCTATTCGTGTCAGGATGAAGTTTCAAGTCTTTCATTTTTCTTCCAAATTCCTTCATGGTCTGACTCACATGTACCCCTTTCATGGCCCATATACCCCCATCATTAATTTCAAACTATACTGTTCCTTGTTTCTGGAAATTTCTTCCCCCGTCTCTGCCTATTAAATTTTACTCTTCCTTCAAGACCCTCCAGCACATTTTTAATTCCTTCAAGTTGGTCACACAGTTCTATGAAACTTCCCTTTGGCCTTTCTAGACAGGACAAAATATTCCTTCCCTATTATGGCTACAGAATCGTGACTGTATGTCCTCCAGAGTAGCCATGTTTTTCTTGGGTGTGGTGGGTTTTCATGTCTGCCTAAAGTTGCCAGATAAAATACATAGTGCCTAGTTCTGTTTCAATTTCACTTAAACCAAGGATAATGTTTTAGTCTAAATATGTTTCATGCAATACTTACCAGGGTCTCCTGTAGTTTTATTTCCTCCTGTAATTCTATTTCTTATGTCTGTTTCCAATGAGACCTAGATTCCTGAAACAATGACTATGACTTTCTATGTCTGTGTGTGCAGTAACTAGGATATCATAGGGTACTTAGTAGGGGCTTCTAAATATTGGTTTGATGAATGACTGCAAGAATAACTATACATAGGATCTCAACTACAATCAGGAATGGAAATAGAAAGAGGAAAGATAATGTGTTCAAATTTAATATATTCTAGAGTCTATAACCTGGTCCTTTAAGAAGGAGCAAAAATTGTGTGTATTATTCTCAATCGTGTCTATTAACACATATAATAACAACTCACACACTGAAGAGTTTCTATAGACTTTATAAGTCTGGAATCTGCTCCCACACAGATTACATTACAAGGGTGAGAACCTACACTCAGTCCAGCCAATAAATAGCGACAGTAGCCAGCAATTAATCTCCTCCATGTTGGGACTGGTTCTGTCTTTACTAAAGGAGGTGGCCATTAGTCACCGTATTTGACTTTCAAGCTTTCTTGTGGGGGCAGTGTGCAGAAACAGAACAATGATAGGCTCTAAAGTCAGAGAGACCTAGGTTTGCATCTATGAGTCAGCCACTAACAAGCCAGAAGCTCCTTGTGGCTCACTTTTCTCTTTTTATAAACTAAGTCCTAATGGCTACCTCCAAAAAGTCATTGAGAGTATCAGATGGGATAATGTATCCGAAGCTTTTTGTGTGGTGCTGCCCATGACAGGTGTTGAAGAGTGGTAAGGATGACGGTGATGAGGACGACTGAGTTTTTATTTCTACCTTTACAGCCAGGTTGCAATCTCTTTAAACATATTTACTTTCTTCTTTCTTCCTTCTTTCTTTCTTTTCTTTCTCTCACTCTTTAGTCTCCAGTCTATTGCCCACCCTTCCTTCCTTCCTTCCCTCCTTCCTTCCTTCCTTCCTGCTTTCCTTCTTTTGTATTCCCCAACACTCTGTACAATGCAATGTAATAAAGAGTAATCATCCTACAGGCCGGCAAAGGCACAGAAGTTTTTGACATGCTCAGAGTTTTAGTGTTTTTCGTAACACTAACAATATCTAACCACAGTAGGTAAGGTCTGACAGAAATTAACCTCTGTAGGTAGCCAGTGAACTGAATATTCTCTTTCCTGATTCATTGATAGACCAACTCTGGACAGATTAAAAAAAAAACAACTCTAGAGAAATAAAGAAGTAGTCACTTCTTAAAATATAAAGAATGGCTTGGGAATAAATACTGCTCTTTCCACATTTCCCACTAAGACAGTCTATCTGATATGTTCCCTAACCGCACTGACCCTTGTGAACATTCCTCAGCAGAGACAGTGGCTGCTCTTCTCACTGGCTGCCCCAGGAAAGAGTTCAGAATGATACTTCCAGCCAAATGACACTCTCCCTGCAGAAGCCATTTTCCAAACTCAGACCTTACTCCTAGCTTAGTTTAACCACAGTTATCACTAAGCTTGCTTTTCCATATTAAATTACCTAAATTCAAACCTAGCAAAATCTTCATTGGCACCTGCCTTTATAACTACGGCACCCCTCCCCCAAAATCTTTTCTCAGAACTCTGTAGCTTTGGACAATTGGTCTGTGTTGTGATTTTTCCTTTCATTGAGACAGTCTGCCTGGTGCCAAGGCTATATCCATCTATGTTGGTCAAGTTATTTTTTCTAGCCATTTCAGCACTTAATTCTTGGTCAGTTCAAAAGTATACTCAAGCCGATCTGGCTAAGAAAGATCCAAAGGTTGAGGTTCAGCTCTTACCAGAAAGCCCACTGACGTCTTTTCTTATAAGACTTTGGGATTGAAAGGGGCATTCAGTATTTGTTGGTTGCATCATTGCTGCTACTCTTGTTGCAGTGGGGAAAATGAACGTGTTAGAATTATTCCATTCTTGTCTACATCCTTTACCAGGACTGGAAATGCCATCCCCAGCCACTCCCTGCTTTGTAAAAAGAAATCTAAGATACAGAAAGGGAGAGGGAAAAAAACTACCTAAGAGTAATGGACTGGATTGGTCTGTCGACTAAGTAAAAGAGCAAAATTAGATCACCTAACTTTTCTTGGCTGTTTCCTTTTTAGATCACTGTTATGGTTTATGTCTAGATATTCCCCCAAAACCTCATTCACTCATAGGTAGGGCTGTTGGAAAGTGATTGGATTATAGGAATTTCTATCTGGCTTACTTTTAGGAGGTGGAGTTCAGTGGGGAGAGGCAGGTCATTTGGAGCAAGGCCTGGAAGGGTCTATCACCCCTCCCAGATCCTCCTTTAACTCTCTCTCTCTCTCTCTCTCTCTCTCTCTCTCTCTCTCTGCTTCCTGGATACTGTGACGTGAGTAGCTCTCTCCCACCCAGCCCCTTCCACTCTGCCTTTCTGCCTTGGAGCCAGCAAATTAACAGCTAAAAATATGAGCCAAAATACACTTCTTCTGGGAAGGATAGAGGAAAAGAAATAAAGGAAGAGAAAAAATATGAGAAAAGGAAAAAAATGGAAACAAATTCTTTGTAAATAGGAAAGGGTAGAGGGAATAAAGAGAGGGCAGGGATAAGAGGAAAGATGAGAACCATCTGTCATGTAAAGATACAAGACCCCAATAATGAATGTTAACTGTACTGCATACCTAAAATGTACCAATAAACTCAACGAGGAAAGAAAAAAAAAAAAAACTTCCTTGTTGCCTTTGCTACTATGTGGGCCATATTGTCTTTGGTCTGATGCGTGTCTGCCATCCCTGCCTTGGAGCCAACTGATTATGGACTGAAACGTCTCCAAACTATAAGCCAAATAAACCCCTTTGCCTTTAAAAAAGTATACACTTCTCCTTTACATTGTGAATGTCAGATATTGTGTCCCAGTGACAAGAATCACACTGTGATATATATGAGGAGTTTATCCATATTACATAATTTAAAGATACCAAATGCTGGAAATTATATAAATATTCACTTCCTTATGGTCAACATTGTCCTCTCCAGTGGTCTCTAAAATGCAAATATTCCCAGATATACTATATTAGATCCTTTTCTTAAAATGATAATTTCCTTGAGAGGAAAAAAAGAAAAGGAAGAAACACCCTGAAAAAAGTTCAACTTCAGAGATTGGGTAGTAGAATGTTGGTGTTGAAATTAAAAAGACAGACAAGATTCCAGAAAGCAGGGTAGAGGACTGAGGGGAGTCCCTTCTTTTGCCTTCCGGTTCACCTCTAGCCTAGCCCCTGCAGAATCTGGCACTCCGGATTCCTTAGGGAGTCAGATCTGCCACACCTGTCAGAACAGCTCTATGCCCGTGCCAGCCGTGGCTTCTCCTAGTGTCGGTTCTCCTGTCATCGAGAGAGCTAGAAGCGACAGCCCTAGGGTACTTGGTAGCCAAGTCTACTCTAACAATGTTATTGATCGAAATTGCAAAAAAGACAAAAGAAAAGAAAAAGAAATCACAAACTGCAGCATAGCAAGACAAATTTCTCATGGTTTCAGCAAAAGAATGATAGGGTACATAATTGTACCTTATAAAGAAAGAGCTACTTATCAAGGTCTTTCAGAAAAATTACTGTCCACAAAGCATGAATCATCTTTGGGTGTTCTTTCAGATTTACAAAATGTAAGTATAGCTAAGTAGGGGGTCAATAATTGGGACAACTAAACATTTGGGTGGTATCATTGCTTTTAAAATGAAGACTACAATTCTTTCCTCTCTTCCTTCCCCTCCCCCTCCC
>NW_022900948.1:27060256-27085234 GCF_012274545.1 Fukomys damarensis | reverse complement strand
CTCCCCCTCCTTTTCCCTCTCCCGCTTCTCTTTCCTTTCTGAGACAAGGTTTACTCACGTTACCTAGGCTGGGCTTGAACTTGTGATCCTCCTGCTCAGCCTCCCAAGTAGCTGGCATTCAGGCATGCATGCCATTCCCGGCAGAAGACTCAGGGCCATGTGTTACCTTAGCCCTATCTGCCTAACTACTTTCATATCATAATCCTCTGATGCCCATCTACCCACACACACACACACACACACACACACACACACACACACACACCACTTGGCTTTTTTCCAACTTGAAAGCACTCTAAATTCTTTCCCACCATTTGGCCTTTTTACATGCTATTTCCTGTCTCTGGGGTGCTCTTCCTTCCACCATCATTGCTTATTTACTATTTTTCCCCATTCCCCTGCCATCCCTTCATTTTTCCCTTTTTTCATATTTCTTCCATTCCCTTCTTTCCTTTCCCCTACCCCTGCCATTTCCCCTTTTGACCTTTTCTTCCTATTTCACATTATCTCTTATACTTTGGGGGCGGGGGTGAGACAGGGTCTCACTATGCAGTTGAGACTGACTTGGAAATCACAATGTAGCCCAGGCTGGTTTTGAACTCACAGCGATCCTCCTTCCTCAGCCTCCTGAGTGCTGGGATTATAGGCGTGCCAGCTCTATTATACATTTTGATCCTTATTTACTTTCAGTTCCTCACACCAGAGAAACTGTTTGGTATTTACACGTGTGCCCTTGTTTCATTTGAGTATGGCCTTGATGTTCATCCATTTAGCTATGTCTCTAGTTTCTTATTCTTATGGCTGACTGCTACTCCATTTTATAAATTAAAAGAAAACACATCATTTATATCCAATCACCAGTTGATGGGCCATTGGGCCATTTCCAAGTTTCAGCTATTACAAAATGAGCTGCTGTGAATATGGGTTCACATATATTGCTGTGGTGTGATTCTTTTAATTCTTTTGGGAAGATACCCAGCAAAGGAATAGATGGGTCAAATGGGACCTCTGATCCTAGTTCTTTGAAGTATCTCCATACTGATTTCCACAGTGGTTGCACCTGTCTACACCAACCAATAATGTAGGATTCCTTTTCCCCACAGCCCCACCAGCATTTATTGTTTTAAATCAATTTACCGATTTCTTCATAGCAACCAGAACTTCTTTCTGGAGTGAGATGGAATTTCGGTGTTGTTTCCATCTGCATCTCTTGAATGGCCAGCGATGTTGAACATTTTTTCATGTTTATTTGCTGCTTCTACTTCTTTCTCTGAGAAATGTCTGTTCATTTCAGAAGCCCATTTTTGGATTGGGTCTTCAAACTTGGGAGGTCTGATTTTTTTAAGTTCTTTATGTATTCTTGATAGTTGTCCTTTGTCTGGGGAACAGCAGATACAAAATTTTCCCACATTGTAGGTAGTCTCTTTGCTCTGTTGGTGGTTTCTCTTCCTGTGCAGAAGCTTTTTAATCAGAAGAGATCCCACTTGTTGATTCTTTGTGCTAGTTCACGTACGTTTTGTTCATGTAATAATTTCCTACACCAATGTCTTCAAGAGTTCTACCTAATATCTCTTCCAGCAAGTTTAGTGTTTCTGTTTTAATATTTAGATCTTACTCCATTTGGATTTTAGATTAGTAGATGGTGAGAGATATGTCTAGTTTTAATCTCTGTCAAGTTGAAACCCCATTTTTTCAATGCCATTTATTAAAGAGGCTATTTTCCTCTAGTGAGGGTGTTTGCCTCCTTTGTCAAAAATGAGGTGCATGGGCTCAGGATTTAGCTCAGTAGTGCCACTGCCTGACTCACAAGCACAAGATGAGGAGGCTGACTATGTCTGGAGTTGATTCTGCATCTTCTGATCTGTTCCACTAATCCTTGGGTCTGTTCCTGTGCCAGTACCATGCTGTTTTTATCACAGTAGCTTTGTAGTATGGTTCAAGTTGGAGACTATGATACCCGCTACCTTGTCCTTGTTGCCTAGAATTGCTTTTGCTATTCTAGGTCTCTTTTTGTTTGAAATTAGTTTTTGAATTGTTTTCTCAAAGTGAAGTATGCTGTTGGAATTTCAATAGGGATTGCACTGAATCTAAATGGCAGTTGTGGAAGTCTGGCCATTTTCATTATATTGGTTCTTCCTACCCAGAAGCAGGAGATATCTTTCCATTTTCTGATATCCTCTTTGATCTCTTTTTTCAAAGTGCTATAGTTTTCAGAGTAGAGGTCTTTGATTTCTTTCCTTAGGTTGATTCCTAGGTATTTCATTTTTTGGAATGCTATTGTGAAGGGAGTTGTCTTTCCAGTTCCTCTTTCAGTGAGTCTATTGTTCGTGTACAGAAAAGCTATTGATTTTCGTGTGTTGACCTTGTATCCAGCTACTTTACTGAATTTGGTTATTAAATCTGGAAGACTTTTGGTGGAGTTCTTGGGGTCTCTTATATAGAGCATCATGTTATCTACAAATAATGACAATTTAATGTCTTCCTTTCCTATCTTTATTCCTTTTATTTCTTTCTCTTGTCTAATTGCTGTAGCTAATGTTCCAAAACTATACTGAACAGGAGCAGTGATAGTGGACATCCTTGTCTTCTTCCTGATTTTAGTGTTAAGGTTTCAGTTTTTGACCATATAATATGATATTGGCTGTTGGTTTTTCATAGATGGCTTTTATCATGTCAAGATAGAGACTGTCTATTCCAATTTTCTATAGGTTTTTTGTCATGAATGTGTTGGATTTTGTCAAACACTTTTCTGCATCTATTGAGATGATCATATGGTTTTTGTCCTTGACTCTATTAATATAGTGTATTACATTTATGCATTTGTGTAAGTTGAACCATCCTTGTATCCCTGGGATGAATCTCACTTGGTCAGCGTGTATGATTTTCTTCATGAACTTCTGCATTCCATTTGAAAGTATCTTATTGAGGATTTTCGCATCTATGTTCATTAGTGAGATTGGCCTATAGTTCTCTTTTTTGGTTGGGTCTTACTCTGCTTTGGGAATCAAGGTGATGCTTGCTTCCAGAAATTAATTTTGGAGTATTGCTGCCCTTTCAATTTCACTGAAGAATTTAAACAGTAGTGACAACAGTTCTTCTCTAAATGTGTTGTAGAATTCAGCAGTAAAGCTATCAGGACCTAGGCTTTTCTTCACTGGTAAGTTTTTAATTACATTTTGAACTTCATTAATTGATATTGAATTGTTTAGAATTTTGTGATTTCTTTGTTTAACTTTGGTAATTCATATATATCTAGAAATCTGTCCTTTTCTTCTGTGTTTTCCATCTAATTGGCATATAGGTTCTCAAAGTAGGTATTGATGATCCTCTGGATTTCTGCTGGGTCCATTGTCATTTCACTCTTTTCATTCCTAATTGCATGGATTTGAGCCTTTTCTTTCCTTTTCTTGATAAGGTAGGTTAACGGTTTGTCAATATTTTTTATTCTTTCAAGAACCAACTCTTTGCATCATTGATTTTCTGGTACCATTATCTTAGGCTCCATTGCATTGATTTCTGCTCTGATCTTTATAATTGTCTCCCTTGTATGATCTTTGAGTTTGTCCTGCTCTTCTTTTCTGAAAGCTTGAGGTTCAGCATTACATTATTGATTTGAGCTCACTCTGTTTTCCTAATATGAGTAGTCACCGCTATGAATTTCCCTCATAAGACTGCTTTCATTGTGTCCCACGGATTCTGATATGTTGTAATGGCATTGTCATTTAATTATAGAAACTAATTTCTTTAATTTCCTCTGTGACCCATTGCTTATTTAGAAATGGTGTTGTTCAGTTTCCATGTGTTTTTTAAATTCTTCTGGTTTCTTTTGCTATTGATCTCCAATTTAATCGCACTACGGTCTTATAATACACAAGGGATAACTTCAATTTCTTTGCACTTACTTAAACATGTTCTATGAGAAAGTATGTGGTCTATTTTGGAGAACAACTCTTGTGCTGCCAAAAATAATGTATATCCTGATTTTGTGGGGTGAAACACTGTAAACATGCTAAGTCTATTTGTTCAAGAGTTGGAGTTCTAGTATTTTGTTGTTTATTTTTTTGTCTAGTTAATCTATCTATTTGTGACAGTGGGGTATTTGAGGTCCCCCACTACTATTATATTAGTGCTTATTTGATTTTTCAAGTCCATTAGAATTTGTTTCATACAGTTGGGTGCACTAGTATTTGGTGCATCTACATTTATGATTGTCACCTCTTCCTCTTGGATTGTTCCCTTTAGAAAGATATAGTGGCTTTCTTCTCTCTTAATTAGTGTTGGTTTGAAATCCATTTGATCTGCGAAAAGGATAGCTACTCCTGATTTGTTTTGGGTTCCTGTCACAGGGTATATTTTCAACCCTTTAACATTTAGTCTGAGTTTCTTTTTTAATTAAGTGTGTTTGTTGTATGCAGAATATTGTTGGATCTTGCTTCTTGACCCTTTCTTCCAGTCTATTTCTCTTGATTGGTGAAGTGAGACCATTAACGTTGATGGTTATAACTGATATGTATTGACCTCTCCTCATCATGACCTTTTCTTGTTGTTGGATTCTCTCTCTTTGCATTTAATTTCTTGTCTTGCCAGATGGATTCATTCTGCTGGGCTTCCTGGGGTTGTGATCCTTATCATACTTTCCTAGAATATTCTTTTAAAAAATTTGGAGTGCTGGTTTGGTATTCATGAAGTTCCTCGGTTGCTCTTTGTCATGAAAGTATCTTATTTCTTCAAAAATTTTGAAAGACAGTTTTGGTGGGTACATCAATCTGGGTTGAAGGTTGTTCTCTTTTAGGGCTTGAAATATTTCTTCACTCCAGGATCTTCTTGACTTGAGGTTTTGTGTTGAGAACTCTGCTGTGATTCTGATGGGCTTTCCTTTGTATGTGATTTATTTCTTTTCTCTGTTTGTAGGTTTTGTTCTTTTGTTCAGTTTCTGGAATCTTAACTATTACATGCCTGGGTGTAATTTTTGTTTTGTTTTTGTTTTTAATCATGGTTAGTTGGAGCCCTACATGCCTCACTTATCTGTACTTCAAGTTCTTTTCCCCTGCTTAGTAAGTTTTCTGCCATTACTTCTGTGAACAGTTTTTTTTTTAATGTCACTTTCACTTTCTCCTGTTTTTTCATTGATTTCAGTCAGTCATATTATTCTTCTTCACATCATCTAGCAATGGCTGGATTGATTTTTCATGGCCCCTTACTATTTTTAAGAAATTATTTTTTCCTGGTCACTAATTGCAATCCTGTCTTCTATATCTGATATTCTGTCCTCACATTGTCTCATTCTGCTGCTTAACCTTTCAAGGGAGTTTTTAATCTCCTGGATATGTTTGGGTTGTTTCATAGATTCTATTTGTTTCCTATGCTGGGATTCCATCATATTCCTTAGCTCCTCTATTTTTTATCTATGTCTGCTCTAGAGTTATTAATCGTGTCTTTTACTATGGACACAATCTCTGTTGTTATCTGAGAAATTATTTCTAATTTTATTTTGTCCAGATCCTCTTTTATTGCCAGTTCAGGGAGTCCAGGTGGTTGAGTATCAGACTGTTCCATCTTGTTGCCTCTTGGGGTTTCCTTCGGTTATCTGGAGTTTTGGTTTTGAGACTTGTTTAAGTGTTTTATTTCAACAGATGCAGTCTGCTGTGCCTTTGTTGAAGCAACTTTTTGCTCACCCAGTGGTCTTCAATTCTCAGCAAGCCTCAGAGAGGCCTTCTCTCTACTGCTCACTACTGCATCAATTCCTAGGTTCAGAATTGTGGCCTTCTGGATCCCTGCACTGCCCTGGTGTCCAGGTGGGGTTCTGGCTGTGGGCCTGCAAGTACTTACCCATGATATCTGGGCAGGCCTCTGACTGTTGCTTGATTGCCTGAGCAGCTGTTTTCTAGATGGGTCTTTGTCTGAGGCCTGCAAGCCCAAGCTGCTGGTGTCTTGGCAGGGTCCTATTGCCTATTTACTTTTTTTTTTAAGTGTTAATAACTTTTTTTTCTTTTATTGAGTTCATTGGTACATTTTAGATATACAGTACAGTTACATTCATTATTGGGATCTTGTACCTTTACATGACAGGTGGTCTTGGTTCTCATTTTTTCCCCTTGTCCCTACTCTCCCTTCACCCCCTCCTGCTCTCCCCATTTACAAACACTTTATTTCCATTTTTTCATTTTCTCATATCTTTTCCCTTACTTTTAATTCAAAAGACTCCTCATCCAGAAAACTTTCTTTGATTTTCAGATTATACAAGGGCACGTCCTTTGACATTTTAACAGCACTAATATCTCTTCTGTCTCTTATTACACAAGTGCACCTTTAAATTTATTCCTGTCATTGTTTGAATATTTGATTAAGACATATGTCCTTAGTAAGAAATACAACCCCATGTGGGTAGCTCTAAGTTCTTGCTCAAAGTTATGTCCTGAAGTATATGCCAATGTCTGGTACACAGTAAGCACTTGATGAATACTGGCTGACTGGACAAATAAATCAGGTTGTGATAGCCTCTAATGTACCTATCCTGAGAAACAGTATATTACAATGGTTAATTGGTTATATAATGGTTAATTTGTTATATAGATTCTGAAAACATACAGTTCAATATTACATCCTGCCTCTACCATTTCTATCTGTGGAGTTTGGGGCAAGTAAATTCATATTATTGTGCCTCAAATTCCTCATTTATAAAATAAGAATAATTCTATACTCCATTGAATCTAAGGTGCTTTTGATTACAACACACATTATGTTCCCTAAAAGAAGCCTATCAAATGAGGATACAATGCTTGTTTATAATTTTCCATACAAAACTGCCCTCTCTTCCATTAATAGGATTGGTGACACAGCATTTCCTAGAATGGACCACCATGAATACCTGCCTAAATCACTGCCCGATCTAAAACTTTCTTCCACCCCTTTAAACAATTCATTCTGCAAGATGATCTTTTCAGCAAGTGTCAACAGTTTTCAGATAAGAACACTGAAGAGTGTAATCAATGAACAACCTAATATAAGCAGCACCAACAGTGTTTATAATTCAACTGAAATATTGAAAATATGAACAAGAATTTGGTATGTAGCTAGCTCCGTGATAGAGCACTAACCTAGCTTGGTTCAATCCCCTGTAATACAAAATGTAAATATATGAACATGTGTGATCAAGTGCAACAGCATCGGCCAATATCCTGGTTATTGCCACTTTTATGCCAACAGCAATAATAAGAGGTCATGGCACAAAAGACACATGTCAACTTCAGGGAAATTAAGATATGAAAATAAGCAAATTTATGATATATAGTATATCTTAGATTTTTGTGAGAATTAAATAGGTTAGCATGTGTGATGTGCACAGTTAATACAAAATCATGGGCACTTAATAAATCTCCTGCATCTCCCAGCAGATATTGTCATCTTTGCCAGGCAGTCTTTCCCTACAATGTTCTCTCCTTGGTCACCTCTGTAAGACCGAGCCAATGGATGGCTGACCCCAGAGACTCAGCATTCTTTCTATATAGTAACAGAAACAATGAGAAGCCTGGGGATATTTGGGTTCTTTCAATTGTATAGTGGTGGGATTACAACTCCTCTGAGAATTTCAATACCATGCAGGTAGGGTATTCCTGTCTGTTTGTTCACTGTTATATCCCAAGTTCCTAGAATGCACCTAGCATTTAGTAGGAACTCAATACATGGAACTGAATGAGTACATAATCCTATAGACATTTATGAGAGTTAAGAATGGTGGTTTGAGAAAATCCATGCTGTGGTGGGTATGATGTATAGCTGAGTCAACTATAAATAAGGCTTGGATCTTGTATTCTCTCTCTTTTCTGTGAAAGCCTTTAAAATATTCCAATTTTATGGGGGAAGTTTAAAGGAAATAAACTTAAAACATTAAAATTATATCATTAATTTAATTCAGTGTCAATTACAATTACCTATTGATTCAAAGCTGCTGATGGCCAACCTGGCAACAGTGGAAAACAAAACAAAAACAATAGCAGGCATTGTTCATCCTTGCTAACTAACTACATGAACATTTTCCCCTTGGAAACCCCAAGCAGATTTTATTGAAAAAAAAAAAAAAAGACAATTGGAAGCCAAGGACTTTCAGACACCTCTGTTTAATGTCTTGCTTCTGACTAGAAAGACATTCTATCATTAAGATGCTTTTGCAAATGCAGAATCTTATTCATCAGGAGTGGATTTTATAGTTTAAGCCTCAATCTTCTGATGCTAATTTTATAAAATGGGAAATAGCACAGACTGAAGTCTGAGTGTCATGGTTTATATCACATCTCTATCATTTACCAACTGAGTGACTTTGAGCATATTACTTAACATCTCCATGCTCCAGCTTCAAAATGTGTAAAACAGGTATAAAAACAACACTTGCATTAGATTGCAATGAGGATTAAATAAGTAAGCAATGCGCTGTACCCAGTAAGTGTTATATAAGCACTAAACAAAATACACTTTGGTTTCCAATAAACTTTTGCTAATAATTGATTATATGATAGTTTAAGCACACAGTGGAAATTGCTATAAACAGATTTATGTCTAATCTGTATCTGCACCTTTCCAGTGTAAACAAAAAGTGTACATAAAGCCTTGATTTTGTTTAAGGATCATTTATGGAGGGTATTAGCTAAGGTTTTTGGTGGCATGTAACAGAAATATTGGCTACTTTTAGTAATTTGATTTCAATTGCTATAACAAAAATATCTGAGGCTGGGTGCTTTACAAAGAAAAGAGGTTTATTAGGCTCACAGATTTGTAGGTTTGGGAGGATAACACTGACATTTGCTCAGCTCTGGTGAGGAACCCAGAGGCTACATTACATCATGGCAGATGGCACTGCAGTGGGAATGTGTACAACATGAAGATATTACAAGCAACAAAAATCCAGAGAGTGGGGATGATCCAGACTTGCTCTTTTATAACAGTCTCTCTTGTGAGAATTTAATGGGGTATCATGAGAACTACCTACTCCCTTCCAAGGACAGTTCCCTCAAAAGTCCCAGTCATGATGCACTAGGATTTACCTCATACAGGTTCTGCTACCTCCCAACATGATTACTCTGAGAACCAAGCTTCCAACACCTGAGCCCTTGGGCGGCACATTCAAACCATAGCCAAATCATAGCACTACCCTAAGCAAACCCAATGGAGGGCCCCTAGAATCAAGACTCAGAAAGGACAGAAATCAGGCATTTCTGAGGATCCTGAGTACAGCGGTCCAGGAAGGGTTCCAATGAGAATGACTCCAAGATTTTCCCTCTTGCATTACACCCCTAGAGATGTGAATCCTTGTTAGTCGAAATGACCTGGAGCCATGTGCCCACCTTTGGGGCTAGTGGTAGGCAGCAGATGTGGTATCTGCATGGCTGGTCCCAATGAGATTACAAGGCATGGTGGAGCAGGGAGAGATACAAAGGAAAAGCAGAATGCTGGCACCAAAACAAAACAAAAAACAGATGTGTTTGCAAGGCATATGGAAGCAGAAGCTGTCCACCATATGAAGAAAGAAGAAGGCAATGTTTTGCTATATATTGTTTATGTTTGCCCTGTAGGTCTTTCCAGAAATTTAAATATGTTTCTCTCTTCAGAGGGTACTTACACTCTGAGAGGCTGCCTCATCTTCCTGGAATTCATGCAAAATGAGCAAGAATCTGGCAATAATTATAAATGGTTTCTTTCTCTGGTCTAATGAAGCATATCTCTACTTGTTTGTGTTGCATTAATTTAAAAACTAATCACTGCCACACAACTTCATAATAGCAATAATTTCACATTCAGTCAAAACAATATTATTCTAAGCTTTTGGAATTCAGTACATGATAAGCATACAAAGGTGCCTCACATATTCATGAATCCTCGTTTCAGTTGGGTTACTTTTGGCCATAAATCACAGAACACCCAACTTGAAGTTGCCTAAGACAAATAAAAATGCATTTGTGCACATAACTGGATGATCAGATGTAGGACAGGCTTCGGAGAATTTAATCCAGTGGTTCCTGCTCCAGTATCAATAATTATCATGATGCATTCAGCTCTTGTTTTCTCTATGCTCTTCATCTTGGGCTGGAAGCAAGATGGACAGAATTTCCAGGGTTCTCCAGTACACAAAATGATATCTGGAGGAAAATGAGATTTGCTGTGTTTTTGTTTTGTTTTGTTTTTTGACATGCTGAGCATCAAACAGAGGCCTCAGATATGCTCAGCAAGCACTCTGCCACCAAATGAGCCTCATCCCCAGCTCAAAATTGTCTCTTTATACAGGTTTGAGGAATAAATTAGCTTTTCCTAGACCCTTCCTGCAAACTTTCGGCTCTCCTTATTGGCCCAGGTTGAGTCATGAGCTTAATCCTAAAATAACCTTGGTCAAAACTACACTATCTGCTAACTGGCTTAAGTCTGGGTTCTTGAACCAATTACTGACAAAGAGAATTATATTAATCATCTCCCCAAATCCCAGGCCACTAGACAGTAACAGAGAAGGAATGTACACTGAAAAGCAAATAGGGTAGGCACTGGTCACTTGGGACCCCAATATCAGAACCTCATTGCTGCCCCACCTCCAGGTTAAAGAAATTTAATATTGGGTGGATGATGGAGACTGCTCCACACTAATCATGTAAAAGACACTGAAAGCTTCCTGACCTGCCCTACAGCTGGGGCAGGGGCTTGTTACATGACCTCTCCAGATCACAATCAAGCTCTTCTCAGAACCCATGATGGAAAGAGCCAGGAACCATCTGGAAAACATACTTGATTGGCAGGTGGTGGCTGGTTTCCAAGGACAGCAGAGGCAATAGCAATGGGACAAGCTGGGCAGGGTTACCAGACCTAATGTCAAAAATATAGGAGTTAAATCCGCCTAAATCTGAATTTCATAATAACAAAAAAAAATTTAATTTGTAAGCTTAATTTGCCTCAAATATTCCATGGGACACATTTACACTAAGAAAAATCATCATTTGGAATTCCAATATAATTGTGTGTTATCCAACAACCTGATCCAACATCATGCAGTGTCCAGGGGCAGCAATGTTGAGTAGCAAAGGCGGGGTTGTGACATGCTCGCCATGCTGCCACCCATCTCTCTTCTGCTTGGTTTCCAAGACTAGCACCTGCATCATGACCAGAAATTCTGTGGGAATACCTCATACAGTGTAAGCTTCTTCTGCTTACAACCATGGACCCATACAAACTGCGATATCCATTACAGAAACTCGCTGAAGTGTTTCAAGTAAAGGAGTGAGGTGCTCAGCTTTACATTCTGTTGTGCGCAGAATGGATTATAAGGGAGCAAACACAGCAAAAGAGAAATGAGTTGTGAGGATATCACTGTGGTCCAGTTTAGCAAGGAGGTGGGTCTCAACTGGTGCAGCAGCAATGGACATGGAAATTAAGAAATATTGATGAGGTGAAAATATTTTTTCGGTGTACAATTAGCTTCATATATTGATAAGTTATATCTGTCTTGCTGAAATCCATTCTTCTACAGTATATATAGAATCTGTGTTTTTCACCCGGGCACTTGGTTACTTGGGATAAAGATTACACTTCCTAAACTCTGTTATAGCTAGCTACAGCCATATATCTAAATTCTAATCAATGACAGGGATGTGTACAACTCCTGGAACATATCTCTAAAGACAAAGGGAAGGCCTTACTTTTCCCTATCCCATCCTGATGCTTAGCACATTAGCTTTATGGGTAGAGCAATCTCTTGAACCAGGAGAATAAGGACCAGGCTCAATGATTTGTCCACTCCCTACCTACAAGTACATACTTTTGCATCAAGAGGTGCAATGTTTTTCCCCATCCCTTGAAACTAGACAATCTCGTACTCTGCTTTGGCTGGCAGATATGGCAGAAATGACACTGTGGGACGTACAAACCTCAAACTCCAGAGACCTGTTAGCTTCTTCCCTCACCCACTTCCAACACTACTCTGAGAACAGCCTTCCAAAAGCCTAGTCTAACTATGAGAGGATAAAAAGCCATGACTAGGAGACTCAAATGCTCCAGCCGACAGCCTGCATGAGTCACTCCAAAAACAAAATTAGACTCTTTCAAATTTAACTAGGTCATTTAAAAGTTGTCATCAGGCTTGGAAACGTTTTTTCAATTAATTAAGTTTACTGGTACATTTTAGGTATACATATATGATCACATTCATCATAGTGAATTTGTACCTGTACATGGTGTATCTCCATTTGTATTTTTTCCTATTCCCTCCCCTCCCTTCAACTCCTCTTCCCCTCTTTATTTACAAAGGCTTTGCTTCCATTATTCCTTCTTTTCTCATTTTTTTTCCTTTTGCTCTCTTCCTTTCCCCCACCTCTCCTCCCTAGTTCTCCTACACATTTGAACATGTTAAAGTGAATAAAAGCTAGCCAGGCGTGGTGGCTCATACCTGTAATCCCAGCACTCAGGAGGCTGAGGCAGGAGGATCGCTATGAGAGTTCAAGACCAGTCTGGGCTATATAGTGAGTTCCAGATCAGTCTCAACTACATAGTGAGACCCTGTCTCAAAAAACCAAAATAAATAAATAAAGTGAATAAAAGCTGTTATTTGCGGTTAAACATTTTTAAAAATCAAATAATAAAACAAATGAGGGCTAAATCAACATGAAAAATTTCCAAAGTGACTTTTTTTTTTTGGTCTTTGTTCCTTAAATACATTATTACCTTCAGAGCATTTATGCTTCTTGTCTATATTTGACTGCTGTCAGTCTTGATCAGTATAGAATGAAATCTATGATGGAAAACAACACTGTTGATGTAAGTATAATTAATTTAAGTAGTTCTAGATTTCATACAGTTGCTTTTTCAGAATACACCAGGGTGTTGGGGGGTGCTGAAGTTAAACTCAGGGATTTCACAACTTTCATTTAACCAAAAGTTCTTAATTTTGTACCTTAAAAGGTTGTTGACTCTTTGGTGTTTGTTTTGAGAGCTAGGGATCAAATCCAGAACCTCACACATGCCAGGCAAGTGCTCTGCCACTAAACTACATCCTCAACTCAAGTTTTACATTTTCTAGTCAGCATTTTTTCCATTACTTCTGTGTAGAGATTGCCCTTCCAAACCATCATTCATGAATTCTCAGAAATACTTTTATTGAGTCAATAAACTTATAACATGAATCAGGCTCTCTGTTTTCCTGGAGTAAATATAGCTCTTATCAGCAAAATAACAATGACTTCATACCTGATGAAAGTTACTTATGATTCATTTTTTTTTTTGCAGTGTTTTGTTCATTTTGAAATTGTGTTGTCTCTTCAGTTCCACTCTGCTGATAAAGATTCTTATTCAAGAACTGTGTTCCCCTACAAAGAGTTAGGATTAAAAAATAATAATCTATGCTTCACAAACACAGGCCAACTTACAATGGCAAACAGAAGCTAAAGGTCAATCTTATGACAATGTATTACACCTTAGTTTGTGCCAACTTAACTACGCCCTCAAATTTGCCATCAGGAAAAATTTTGAATGTACTAGTTCTAGAGCACTTAATTATTTCTTTGCAGTCAAGTGATTTCTAATTCCAGAAACCAGACATCCTGGACAACCATGATTTCCAATTGATCTTTTTACTTCGTTTATGTCTAAAAGATCCAATCATGGTGAAACTTATGAGATGAATTTCTTCTTAAAACTCACCTAGTCATACCTGTGCATAGCTGACTTGCTGATCAGGTGTTACTGAAAGATGTGGCACCTTACCACCCTTAAAGGACAGATCATCATTATTGGACAGTGAATACAGATAAGCAAGTTATCTCCCCATGATGCAAGCAGTGATTTCTCTGGGCTTTAGACCTGTTGTTAAGGGTACTGGGCAAAGATGTTCTTCCCATAACCATTCATGAATTTAAGCACAGATAAGGGCTTTCAAAGAATTATTTTAGAAACTGAATTCACTTCTATGGGAAAGAATTTTCTTTTTTTTTTTTTTCTTAATACTTTGCAAGGAAAGTCTATTTGCATTGGTGAAGCCAGGACATATATCTTTATCCCTACCCATTTTTTAAAGTTATTTTTATTGTATTCCAAAAGCTATACAATCCTCACCACTCATTCCAGAATATCTACAAAAACAAAAACCTCCTAATGGACCCAGAGTTGGTCATTGCCCATTCTCAATTTCCCCATCAGCCCCTGCAAATCACTGAGGTACTAACAGCCTGTAGTGTGCTTGTCTGGACCTTTTGTATAAAGGAATAATATACTATGTGGCCTTTTTGGTCTGGTCCTTCCACTCGGCATGTTTTCAAGGGTTATCCACATTGTGGCAAGTAACAGAAATGTATTCCATCTTATGACCAAATAATATTCCATCATACAGATATACCACCCTTTGTCTATCAGTGAATGGACCCTTAGGTTCTCTCTACATTTGGGCTATCAAGAACATTCCTATACAAGCTTTTGTGTGCATGTGTGTTGAGCTTGGTTGGTTGTATGCCTTGGCACAGAATGGCTAGATCGTATGATAACTTTGTTTAACTTACTGAGGAACTGTCAAAGTACCTTCCACATCTGCTGCACCATTTTTCATTCCCACCAGCAATGTATGAGGTTTCAAATTTGTCCATATCCTCACTTACACTTGTTATTTTCTTCCTGCCTTATTCTAGCAATTTTGGTAGGAATGAAATATTGCCTTATTGTAATTTTGCTTTGCATTTTCCTAATGGTTAATGACGTCGGTCATATTTTCATACACTTATTCACCACCTTATACATCTAGTGCGTCTTTGCAAAGAAGTTAGGGTAACTTTGGTAGGGTAACTAATTTGATTGAGTTTGTTTAACATCTATATCCTCTTTGAAAGCTACAACAGCTACAAGGGTTTTAAGCAGGACACAGAAATTGCCATTTCGCTAAGTAACTAATTTGATTGTATCTCACCTCAAAAAAAGTTTGTGTAGTGATACACAGGCTAATTTGCTTGATTTAGCCACCTCACAATGTGTGTGCATATGTACGTATGTATGTATGTGTGTATGTATGATGTGTATATACATCACATTGGGATGGTGGTGAATGCCTGTGATCCCAGCTACTTGGGAAGCTGACCCAGGAGGATTGCCAAGTTCAAGGCCATCCCGGACAACTTAGCAAGGCTCTACCTCAAAATAAAAAATAAAAGAGGCTGGGGATGTAGCTCAGTGCAAAGTCCCTGGGTTCAACCCCCGAGTGGTATAAAGTGAACAAGCAGAAACATTAAATGTATCTTTCAGGTAGCCATCCTCATAACTTGTGGGACCCCAAATTACAGTGTTGCCTGTTTCAACTTATTTCCTTTGTTGCCTTATAAATATATACTTGATGTCCTTAAGGATGGCTTCTATGCCTAAAAGTGATGATTCAGAGACTAGATGTTTTTTACTTTTTAAACCAGCTTTATTGGGCATACAGTTTATTTGCAAAATAAATAAAATACGATTTTAGAACATTTTTCCCTGATTTGGAGAAAATGCACAGACTCCTATGGCCACTGAAACACTTACCTATTCCCTTCTGTAATCCTCCAATCCTAACACCAGGAATTCCCTTTCTGTTGCTATAGACTTACCTACTCTAGAGCTCCATATAAATAGATTCTTACAATCTTTAACATCTAGTTTCTCCCATCCAGTATGCATCCGTGGTATTGTTAAATATGCTGAATAGTCTATTGTACAGAAATACTACATTTGCTGTTATTTCACTTGATGATATTTCAGTTGTGAGTTTGGAGCTTTATTATCAATAAAGCTGCTATGAAGTCATGTGCAATTCTTTGTGTGAATATATATATCTTTCTTCTGGTAAATACCTAAAAGTGGAATTATTGGGTCCTATAAGAAATGCATGTTTAACTTCATTTTAAAAAAAGAAAAAAGAATCTTACCAAATTGTTTTCCAAAGTGGTTATACAATTTCCAGTAACATGTGATTTATTTCCCGGTAATCCACAATAGCCAACATTTGGGGTTTTTCATTTTTTGTTTTTAATTCCTAATTCTAATGGGGTGCATAATGGTACCTCAAAGTGGTTTTACTTTCCCTGATGACCAATGATGCTAGGCATCTATCTGCTCATTGGCTTACTGGTCATTCATATATCTTCTTTTTAAAAATGTATTCGAATCTATTACCATGTTTTTAGTGGTCGGTTGCCTTATCATTGAGTTGTAGGAATTCTCTATGCATTCTGGGTTAAAGTTCTTTGTTAGACACATGTATGAAGTAAATGTTCTTCCAGTATGTGGCTTCCAGGGGTTTTTTGTTCTAGTAACTTATTTTACTTAGTTTTTTTTCTTTAGATGACAGTATCTCACCAGAACATACATGCATCCTTTCATAGCTCTCCAAGACTGTTCTCCATGACGTGTCTTATTTGGGGTTTTTTTGTTTTTGGGGGTTTTTTTTTGGTACTGGGGATTGAACTCAGGTCCTTGTGCTTGCAAGGCAGGTGGTGGAACCAATGAGCTAAATCCTGGTCCTATTATTGTTGTTGTTGCTGTTTTTTTTTTAAATACATATTTTTGGTGTATGGCATGATATCTTTCTCTCTCCAATACTGGGGATTGAACTAGTGAAGCACTGAGCCACATCCCTACCCCATTTTAATTTTGAGATAGAATCTTGCTAGGTTTCCCAGGCTGGCCTGGAACTCCTCCTGCATCAGCCTCCCAAGTAGCTGGGATTGCAGGTTTACATCACCATGCCCATCTGCAACATGATGTTTTGATATATATTATAAATGTTGTCACATATACATATGTGATACACATATTGTGGAATGGCTAAATCAAATTAACATATGCATCACCTCAAATACTTACCATTTTTTGAGGTTAAAATTAAACTTATTTTTTTCTTTATAGTTACTTCTGTGTCCTCCCTAAAAATACATATATATGCCTGCTCCAAAGTTGCAAAAATTATCTCCAATGTCTTCGAGCAGTACAGCAAATATTGAATCATTTTATTACATAATAAGAGAAAAGAGTCAAGTTTTACTTCACCTCTCTCTCTCCAAAAAAAGAATTTTTTCACCTCAGAGTCCATGATATTTTTGGAGGAGTCTGGAAGCAGGAAAGTCCTCACCTGACCTCCTGACCCTGGCATCCATGGAGAGTCATATGTCACACAATGGTATGAACTGAGGAGAGCAAAACTGTAAGGCAAAAGAAATATCTGAGAAGAGGCCAGGCATGGTGGCTCACACCCGTAATCCCAGCACCTAGGAGGCTGAGGCAGGAGGATCACTGTGAGTTTGAGGCCACCCTGGGCTACATAGTTGAGTTTAAGGCTGAACTAAACAGCCTGTCTCAAAAGGAAAAAAATATAAATTTACATATATATATATATCTGAGAAGGCTATAGTGGCAGTTACTGAAGCTGAGGGGCACAGTGAAAGTGTTTCAGGGGCAGAAAGGGGGATCCTTGGGACAGATTGGGAAGACAATAAGCAGTGGTGTAAAAGACAGGTTATTCACAGAGGTTATTATATAATCTGAAACTTACATTAAAACCCTTAGCATTAACTCTGAGACATATTTATATGTAAATTAGTTTTAAAATCCAAGTGGTATTTAAAATAATGTAATCTCTAAGGATGCATAAATTCCATAAGGCATGTTAGATATTTCTCATTAGTTAAAGGAAGAGTATTTATGATTTGTGGATGTGCTTGAAAACTGCACTGCCCCTTCCTCATCTTTGTGAGGGGTGTAAAGAATAAGTGAGGCTCTTCTGCTAGGAGCTGCCAGGAGCTGCCATCACTCCAGCACCAGGAGGGCCTGCTTGGGCCCTGACCCACCTCAGGAAGGATAGTCACTCCCTCTCCCACTAAGAGCCGCCATCACTCTAGTGCCAAGAGGGCCTGCTTGGGCCCCGATCCAACATGGAAAGGATAGCCATGCCCTCTCCTGCCAGGAGCCACCATCGCTCCAGTGCCAGGAAGGTAGCTGCGTGGGCGCCCCTGAACCCCCACAACTCCCCCAACACCCCCCCCCACGCACTCTCAGACCTCCTGATTGTGCCAGTCTTTGGACCACTCTGCAGAGGCAGAGGTGGTCATAAAGGGTATTTTTCTGAGCTCCTAACTTTGAACATCTTTAAAGAAAGGGCGTGGGAAACCTCTAGTAGAACGGTATGGAGTTCAACTGTTCAGAAGGTCAGGGAACTCAATCTGGCCTTGCAGCCTGAGGACAGTCTGTGTCGTGGGGTTCTGCCATCAGCTAGCTGAGATCAGGGGTCTTGGTTCTGCACATGGCTGCACATATTGCATATTATGACAGCAGAGATATAGTTTGAAAGAGGCCATTCAAATCCTTTTTTTTTCTTTCTTTTCCTCATTCCACTCTGCACATTCTTTCTTTTTCCTGTTCTCTTTCCCCAACTCATTCACTTTCTCCACCATATTATCTCTCATCTCCCTTTCTGTTTCTGCTCCTGCCCTAACTCATATTTCTTCTTTTATCATTTTTATATTTTCTTTATGTTCTTTTCTTCTGGCACTCTACCTCACACAGAGGTCAGTGGTTTCAAGGGAAAGTGAGCCCCTATTGCTCTTAAGGGGATATATTCTTGTTCTTGTACTTCTACTCTGTCTATCCCTTTCAAATTCAACAGTTTCCTGAATATTGTGTGGTCATTCTATGTCCTCTGGCTTCACTTGAAACCTTCTCCAATTCTTGTACTTATCCACTCCTCTCATCCTAGCTCTGTCTGAGCCCACATCCTAAATGGTAAATATACTATGTTTAAAAGTTTGTTCACTGCAGACATATTTTGGACTGCTTCTTGATTTCAATTTAATTCACATGGTTTAAGGGTGATAGACTAGTGACTACCACAAGTGGTCAGTTTCCAAGTTGTTCTTGATCATATTGTGTTGCTGATTGTATCAGTTGGGATAAAGCATTGCCGTTGATTTGATGAGCTGTTTTCTCTGATGTTATGAAGATGAGAATGTCTGTGGGTTGTTAGAAACCCAGAAGCTAGGGTGCAACTATATCAGGAAGATTTGGGTGATAACCCAGAGATTAAACCAAGGACAGCCGAGCAACAAAAATAAAAATGAGAAAACACTTAAGCAAGACACAAAGACAGACTTCCAGTTCACCAATGGCAAACAGTAGGGCAGATGAGAATGAAAAGGCCAATAGTGAACCACCAGGACACCCTGAACTCAAAGCACAGGAAGTAACAAAACAGATCAATCAGGCTCTAGAAAAATTCAAAACAGAAATAATTTCCCAGATAACCATAGAGATGGTGAGCAAAATGAAAGTCATGATTCGAGAGTTTAGAACAGAAACTGACAAAAAAATAGATGAGCTCAGGACCATGATAGAAGCCATGAAGGCCCAGCATAAGAAAGAAATGGAAACAATAAATGCCCAACATAGGAAAGAAACAGAATCCATAAAACAGATTCAAACAGATATCAAGGAGATTAAACACTCCATTGAAAGTGTATGCAACAGAATAAAAGAATGCAAAGATAGAATCTCAGATATAGAAGATAAGATTGCAGTCAGTGACCATGATAAGAGAGGTCTCTTAAAAACAGTAGGGGATCATGAGAAATCAATCCAACAACTCCTAGATGATGCAAAGAAGAATAACATAAGCCTGATAGGAATCCATGAAGTAGCAGGAGAAAATACAAATTACTTTAAAAAGCTGTTCACAGAATTAATGACAGAAAACTTCCCAAACAGAGGGGAAGAATTTGACATTCAGATAAGTGAGACATATAGGACCCCAACTAGCCACAATCAAAAAAAATTTACAACTAGTCATAATAATCAATATTCCAGAAACCCAACAGAAGAACAAAATACTACAAGCAGTAAGAGAAAAGAAACAAATCACATGCAAAGAAAGCCCATCAGAATCACAGCAGACTTTTCAACACAAACCCTTAGGGCAAGGAGAGCCTGGCGTGAGATATTTCAAGTACTAAAAGAGAACAACCTCCAACCTAGACTGATGTATCCTGCAAAATTCTCTTTCAAAATGGAAATAAGATACCTCCACAACAAAGAACACCTGAGAAACTACATAAATACCAAACCAGCACTACAAGTAATTCTAAACAATATCCAAGAAAAAGACAATGAAGGTAACAACACCATGAGGCCCAACAGAACAAATCAAATAGGCAAGGCAAAAAACTAAAAGGAGAAGGTGAAAAAGTAAAAAGAGTCAACAAAAGGCCAATAACATGACAATAATAAGTCAGTACATATCAGTTTTAACCATCAATGTCAATGGCCTCAACTCACCAATCAAGAGAAAGAAACTCGCAGAATGGATTAAGAAGCAAAATCCAACAATATGTTGTATACAAGAAACACACCTAGTGCAAAAAGAAGCCTATAGACTGAAAGTGAAAGGGTAGAAAACAATTCTCCATGCGACAGGAGCCCAGAAAAAAGCAGGGGTATCAATCTTATTCGCAGACAAATAAATTTCAAACCAAAACTGATTAAAAGAGACAAAGGCCACTACATCCTTGTAAAGGGAATGATTCAAGAGGAAGAGATGACAATCATAAACATATATGCACCAAATACTAATGCCCCCAACTATATAAAAGAAATATTAAGAAACGTGAAAAACCAAATAAGCACTAATACAATTGTAGGGGGGGAATCTAAATAACTCACTTTCACAAACAGACAGATCATCTATGCCAAAAGTCAGCAACAAAATACTAGAATTGAACAAAGCTTTTGAAAGCATGGACTTAATAGACGTTTATAGAGTGCTCCACCCCACAAAATCCGAATATACATTCTTTTCAGCTGCACATGGGTCATTCTCCAAGAGAGATCACATACTAGCTCACAGAACAGGTTTGAATTATACCCCAATACAACATACAGGAATCTATGGGACACAATGAAAGCAGTTCTACGTGGAAAATTCATAGCACTGAAGGCCCACACTAAGAAAACAGAGCGATATACAATAAACAACTTAATGATGAATCTTAGACTCCTAGAAAAACAAGAGCAAGAAAAACCCAAAGCTTGAACAAGAGAGGAAATTATAAAGATAAGAGCAGAAATCAATGCAATGGAAGGAATCTATGGGACACAATGAAAGCAGTTCTACGTGGAAAATTCATAGCACTGAAGGCCCACACTAAGAAAACAGAGCGATATACAATAAACAACTTAATGATGAATCTTAGACTCCTAGAAAAACAAGAGCAAGAAAAACCCAAAGCTTGAACAAGAGAGGAAATTATAAAGATAAGAGCAGAAATCAATGCAATGGAAACTAAGAAAACAATACAAAAAAATAAATGAATCGAAGAGTTGGTTTTTTGAAAGAATAAATAAAATTGATAAACAACACCCACCCACAAAGAGACTTGTGTTCCTAAGATTTTCAGAATTGGTTTGCCATAAATAAAACATTCTTCAGTACAGCATTTTGCACACTGACAATACTTATCAGACATCAGCTAGACCACAGTGAAGGGTAGGGACTCATATCAAAAGGATATGATACCAGCTGGTTTTGAGATGGCACACCTTACATTCTGCTCAGTAACAAGAAGGCACTGACAGAGGACTAAACTATAACTGAAAAATGTGGAGGCTTTCTCTGCACTGTCATCCACAGTGTGAAATGGGTCTCTAGAGTTTAAAAAACAAAAGGGCTCTTCATAAGCAGATGGGGGCTCTACAAAAGAGAATGTGTACAAGATCAAAGGAGGATTTGGAATATGCCAGTGACTTCTTCCTGGAATTAACTAGCATGAGTGTTTTTGGAGTGTTAGATATTTTACCATTTCATGGCAACCACGACTACAATGAAATAAGCTGTTTGAGTAATAAACAAAGAGTGAAGGCATCCCTGGTCCTTAACAGCAGTTTACACACAGCAGGTAATCAAAACATGCTGGTTAATGTGAAATAGGAAAAAAAGGGCTAAAGGTGTAGGGAAAGTGGGAAGGGTAGGAGAAAGGTAATAAGGGAAAGAAAAAAATTAGGAGAAAATGAAAAAACGGAAATAAAGTGTTTGTAAATGGGGAGAGGAGGAGGGGGTGAAGGGAGGGCAGGGACAAGGGGAAAAAATGAGAACCAAGACCTGTCATGTAAAGGTACAAGATCCCAGTAATGAATGTAACTGTATTGTATACCTAAAATGTACCAATAAACTCAATGAGAAAAAAAAAAGTATAAGTGAGCTTCTAGTCTAACTAGATAAAGTCTTGGACTAATTTCCTTGTCTGTAAAATGAGAAGAGCATTATCTGTCTCCTAAGGGACGCTGAGAGGAATGAATCACACCCAGCTCTGAGCCTGGCATTGCTGACGGACAGTTCAAATGTTTATTTGTTCCTTTTCTTCTATCACTTTCCTTATCACAGTACTATGAACTTATTTTATGTCAAATGTTCTCTTTTGTGTCCTCATCTCAACTCTCTTGCTAGTCTTTAAGCTTAACCACACTGGCCTCCCTTTGAAGATCCCAGGCCAAAGTTTATCAAATCTTGAGTGTACCTGATTGCCTGTGATGTTTTTAAACGCAGGTTCCAAGACTACCTCAAAAGAATGATTTCCCCATGCCTGTCTGGATATGGTCCAGGACTTGGCAGAATCATCCCACACCCCCAGCTAGGATGAATTAAGTGGTCCAAGAAATGTAGAAGCTGAGAAAAACTTGCTTCAAATGCACTGAGGTTGTATTTTCTTCAAAATGGGGGTAAAACCCAAAGACAGCTGACCTAGTTCTCCAGTCCTACATGGAGCCTCAGAATGAGCTGACCCAGAAACCTAAAGCAAGTTCATCACCTCTATTTTTTTCTGCTCTTCTTGACATGAAAAGTGTCCTTTTGCTCCACTACCGCCCATCTCCCCTTTTTCTGTAGCTCTCTGGATTTTCCCTACTCCTAATCCAATAGTTCAACCAAGGCTACCCCCAGAATGTCAGTGAAGGTCAGCCTCTGGGACACTTATAAGAACAAGGGTGATGGACACTCTTGATGTCCAACCTCAAGAACCTAAGCCGACAGATCTGTGGGCCACTCTCGGTAAGGTAAACAGCCTACCCAAGAATGAAACAGTCCAGATGGTGCTGTGTGACAGCTCTAGGTTCCTACAGCTCCTGGCAATATGAATTCCCAGTTCTTTCTTGGGTTAATGCTAGACCTCCTTTTAACTGAGAGTTTTGCTTAAAACATGGGGTCAATACCCCAAATGAAGGCCTTTACATCCTCCTCTCTCTCCTCCTTTTGCCGCTACACTTTGCACACAAAAAGATCTTCCCACTCTGGACTGTTGCAAACAACTACCCTGCACCTCCCTTTCATCATGGAATGTCACCTCCTTCCTACAACTGAAATCCTAGAGGGTCTCCCCTGTAGGCAGGGCCCTTACTTCTCAGGACAATGTCCAGCCCACTTCTCCGCCCTTTTTCTTTGAGACTCAAATTCCAGAGCTCATTGCTCATTACACCGCCCTGATTATTTAATTCATTTAGCGGGACTCCTGTTGTACAGCCTCCCCTTGCACCTTAGCTCTGCCATCGCCCCACGTCTCCCCTTCCTTTTTCAGGTCTGAGGCAGTCATAGTTCTTGTAGCACTCTCTACCCACTAGGGACAGTTCAAGAACTTTATACATGCTGTATTCGAGCTCACTCAATTATCTCCATTCTACAGATAAGGAAACTGAGGCTCAGGAAAGCTATTCAGGCTGGCCTAGAGTTACCCAACTAAGTACGAATGAGGATGATGCAGTCTAATTGCAGAGTCCTGATATGAACATACGTACTCTGATCTCTCAGTTCCTTGTTTTCTGTACTTCTAACATCCTCCACATCAAGTATTCTACGGACAGCCATGGGCAGTTTGCTAATCCATCCAAGAACACCTGGATGCAGCTTCAGCCAGAGATGCTCAGCTCTGAAAAAGCAGACCCAAGACCTTCCGTCCGGGGTTTCTGGGTCTCATTCCTCTCCTCTCCGGTTCCAGCTGCTGACAGGCCCTCTCAGCTACACCAAGCCAGCGAGTGTACCTTCTACAGCGCCCAGCCATCTAGCCCCCAACTCGCACAGACGCCCGGTATCACTACAAACTACTGCAGACGTCTGCTGGGATAGAAAAAACTCACAACCGTGTGTGCTGCTGACATCGTAAAGACAAGGCAGCCAAGGTAAGCAAGCCAAGCCCCTCACAGCACCAAGCAAGCCTAATCAGTACTCACAGCAGCTATAATTACAGTTTCAACAATTTATTGAATGATTACTCTGTAACCAAGCACGATCCTGATCACTTCACAAACAATCCCTCAAAACGCCGCCACAAAGAGATGGAGACCGTCATCATCCCAGTTTGCGAAAGGGAAAACTGAGACCCTGGGAGGGCAGGACCTGCCAAGGGTCACACCTGTCACTCCGTTGCGGAGCTCTCTCTGCCCGCACTTACATCTCACAAGCAGCTGTCTGGGTCTACAGCCCAGTCAGTCGCCCAGCCTTCTCGACTGCACTGCATTAAACTGCTGTGTCACTGGAGCAGCGAGCTCAGCACGAAGGTCAAAGGATAGGAGGAGGGAAGGCAGAAGAGAGCCGTCGGTAAAATCCGGAAAGGAGGTGAGGGCGTGCACAGAGTTACTTCCCAGTCACCGTTACTCAGCACTTCGCAAGGTGCTCGGTGCACTGTGCTGTGGAGCCGGGGCTAGGCCGGCCTTTCCGAGAAATCCCAGGTCTCAGGACTGTCCCCATCTCCAGCCTAGGCGTTTCCGACTTAAAGTCTGGCTGACTCATTCCCAAGTGGCCCTCTGGCTCTGGGTGGCCGTCCGCCTCTCACCACGGTGCGTGGCACTATTGCCCATAAGGGACCTCACGGGCCTCGCAGATCTTTCCCAACCGGTAACGGCAGGGCGGTGCCTAGGCTTTCTGGGCCGAGCGCGGGAGTAGGGAGAGTGTCCTCGGAGCTCCGCGCGGCGTCT